>NW_025725902.1:5000-7500 GCF_021461395.2 Schistocerca americana
AGAGCTTCCAATAAGTAGTGAGCTGAGTCCCGCCAACCTATTGTTGTAGTTCCATCCGGCTTCTGGAGCGTAGACATGATAAGTGGTGTCTTAATTTTTTCACTAATAATCTTATATGGCAGTCCCCATACATTAGTTTCAAATTGTCTTTTAACAAAGTTTTCCCAGTGCTTTATTCTGGTATTTATTAGTTCTTGTTTATAGTTTCCTTTCAGTTCTCTGTAGTTTTGCAGCCTTCTTTGTCTCTCTCTATCACCCAGTGCCCTTTGATATGCTCTTCGAGCACGTCGTACACATCTTCTCAATTCTGTTAATGAGGAGCTCCAAGGGACCCTTGACTGACGAAAATAGGATCGTCTAGGTATGAAGGAATTCATGAGATTTTGAATTTGGTTCTGTATCTTTTCAGCCGCCTCATCAATATCAAAGCCATTTCCTATTGGTACTTGTAGCTGTAACTCTTGCCTCATACCTTCCCAATCAGCTCTCTTAAAATCAAAAATGGTTCCAGAAAAATCTTCATTTCTATTCATGTCAGATGTCCTTGTAATTTGGAATGTAATCATATTGTGATCGCTTACCGTTACCCTATTCAACACCTGCCAGCCTTGTATCCTACTTAAAACACTTTCACTAGCCAACGTCACATCTATATTCGATTTCGCGCCTGCTCTATTTTGATATGTATATGGGAAGCCAGGTCTATTCATCACTATTAAATTGAGTTCCCCAATTGCATCCTGCAATTCCACTCCTCTCTCATCAGTCTCTATGCTATTCCAAAGTATCGATTTCGCATTGGCATCTATTGTGAAGATATGGAATCTATTCCCTCCAACCTCTTTGGCTCTTTTCAATCTATCTATGTATGGTTGTATCTCATGTGCATACTGAAAATACGAATTAGTAAGTAAGAATACTCCCTCGGGTGATGTTAACTCCACCGTGATGGAATGCTCGTCATTTACCTGAGAGATTGCTGTAAGCAAAATCTCCCTTTTTAATACCACAGTAACCGTCATAGGATTTTCTCCACACATGATTGCCCTAGCACTAACTGGACTATGAACAAGCTTACCATTTTTGGTATACGGTTCTTGAATGCATAAAACATCCAAACTTCGATCCTCTGCAACCTTCCAGATCTCGGTCATGACTGTGATACTACGCATTGCATTAATCTGAGCAACTCTTATCCCAGAATTCCTATTTGACATTAAGGTTGTCGAATATGGTTGTAGAACTTAACTCCAGTCTTGTCATACTCATAAACGGTTCTTCCATAACATTCTACAAACTCTCTGTAAAGATCTTCTTTATTAAATTTTTCGCTACGTCGAGTATATGCACGATTAAGTAACTCGCTTAGTTCTTCCATATCTGTAGGTAAGTTATTACATCGCAGAAACAATCTATCCGCAGTTCCTGGATATGGAAAACCAATGGTCTTCCCTTTTGGATGTCCTTCTCTAATAATATGTCTAAGGGCCACAACAAGAACACTCATATCTTCCAACCTAGAGAGCCTATAATTCTCTTCCAGATCTGAATATATTAGATAAGGGTCTATTTGTTTTGTATCGCTATCCTTGTCACTATCCTTATTCTTATCACTATCCTTATCACTGGACGACATCTGAGTACTTTCACTCTCTGCAGGAGTGGTCTGAGTGCTGATTGACTTCATTAGGGGCTTATCACAACTTCCATTGTCATTTCTACTTTTCCCTTTCAGCTTAGATTTAATCTTTGAGAGAATTCCTCGATTCCCTGAACCTATATCACTACTACTTTTCCCATTTAATAGGGTGTGGCTAATTGGTTTCTCCTGTTGAAAAGGAGGAGACTCGCTGGATACGCTGGAGGTAACAACACTGTCCTGTAAGGGAAGAGAAGATTCATTTTCCTGTTGAGAAGGAGGAGACTCACTGGATACACTAAAGGTAGCAGCACTGTCCTGTAAGGGAAGAGAAGATTCATTCTCCTGTTGAGAAGGAGGGGACTCACTGGATGCACCGGAGATAACAACACTGTCCTGTAGGTGAAGTGAAAGTTCAGTCTCCCGTGACACCAAGGATACACATGTCTCCGTACTATCTATGATTTTTGAATCTTTTGCTTCTGTGGCTACATTTACATTTTCTCGTTGCTTAAAACCTCTAGTATTCCCTATTATATTTGTGCCTGAGGAACTTTGTTGTTGCATGGTATCAAAAGTTTGTCTCTTATTACGTAGCATGTTCCTCCACTCCATCGCCCTGCGCCAGTTCCGTAGCCTCGTTGAAGGAGGCTTACGTTTCTTACTCCTCAAATTATTATCAGCTATTTGTTGATACTTATTTGTTAAATTTAATTCACTAAGAGGTATGAACACCTTACTGTATGGTGACAATTTACTGGCCATAATCTATACTCTGAATTGCTCTCTGTAAGTAAAGCTGATAAGTCGGACATTGTGGACCTGGTGAATTACATAATTTCCCTCTTGAGGAGCAGGGGA
>NW_025725902.1:15000-20000 GCF_021461395.2 Schistocerca americana
CTGAGCAGCCGGCCGCCCGGGAGTGTGTCCCGGGGGCCCGCGCGAACACGCAAGCGTCCGCTCAATTATTCTGCAAACAGGAGGAGGCTGAGCTCCCCTGCACAATACACCTCGAAACCCTCTCAGGTCCCGGCGGCGCGCAGCGCCGTCCTAAGTACTTGGTCGGGTTCGAGAGAGGCGCAATCGCCCGGAGTTTGGCGAGTAGACGCTTTAGGTGCGACCACCCGTGCTCCCAACTGAGCTTGCCGCTGCCGACAGAGGCCCGGGAGCGTGCTGTCGTGGCATTGCCGGCGGGAGACAACACGCGCCACCTACGGTGGCCGGCAGCTCCAACGCCAGCGCCACAGAAGGACAAAAGCCCCACTTGGGTGCCGAAGCGAACTCTCCCAGCACAGCGCACGCGCCAACACGTCCGCACAGCTGCGATACAAACCACCTGCGAGAACCGCAGAGGCGACCGAGCAGCAGACGGCGTCGCGGCGCCGAGCGCCGGGCGGCGGCGCATCCTCAGCGCACACAGTCCTCAATCGGACCAGCACACTGCAGATGTCCACCGCGCTTCGCACCGGGCCCGCGAGGACCTACTTTGGCCGCACGGCGCCGCGTGCAGGGTGCGCCGGCGCGCAGCTGCGCCGCCAGCCGCCTCCGTCGGCCGGCGCGCCTGCCACTGGCCGCCCCCACCAGCCGGCTGTAGCGCGTGCGCCCACGCACCGCGCGGCCAGCACGCCGGGAGGCCCCCCCTCACCGGCCGGGGACGGTCCCACCCAGCCACCGCCGCGTATCGCTTCACACCCACATGCCATTCACGTTCGTGGGCATGGTGGGTATCGCTGAAACAACCGGTTGGTAGCTCAACCGATCGTCGCCATCACTGATTCACCTCTAGCGAGAACAACCGCACCACAACGGTTTACCAGTTGTTCATTTGCGTAACGTCACCAGCAAACGTAGACGTCCATCGCCATTTGCAAATTCAACGATTGTTGCATGCCTGTGTCAGGTGTCACGACACACTATGTCTGCCCACATACACGCAACAACATGTGCACGCTTCGCGAACACGTGGAAGGTGGCCCCCGTACGTATGCGATGTCCATTGCGCGAACGACTGTCAACCGGCCTCTGTCGCATGTCGCAGATGTGGAACGCAGTGCACCATGCTGTCACGGTGTGTGAGAAGAGACGACTACGTCTGACAACACGCGCCACTACATCAACAGACGGCTCATGCTGATCGCCATCCAGGGCATACCACACTGCAATCCGGCTCTTATAGGGAGACGACACATAGCTGAGTGCACAACAGTTGGACCGCATGGTTCGCCGTTGTTGGCGCAGTCGTTGTACGGTCACATGTACCACGATGTATCATTCAGTACATGAGGACCAATGTGCAGTACAGTGTGTGATTTGGACGTACAACATCAGCGGACAGTTGACACAGGCCGTACCACAGCGTAGGCTAAGTGCTTCGCCATGCGAATGCCAATGAACAACTGCGAAGGGCATTGAGCATGTACGTCCTGCTGCCATCCACATTACAGTGTATCGCTGCAAGGTGTTTAACATGAAGCGATACACTGGGGACCAGGCAGTGCGAGTAGCAAACTATATTGCGGGGGTTGCAGTTAGGCAACACTACACTAATTTAACGCGTCGTGTGACAATTACAGAGCGGGTTAAGGCCCAACGTGTGTTGGGTTAAGGCCCAACGTGTGTTGGGTTAAGGCCCAACGTGTGTTGGGTTAAGGCCCAACGTGTGTTGGGTTAAGGCCCAACGTGTGTTGGGTTAAGGCCCAACGTGTGTTGGGTTAAGGCCCAACGTGTGTTGGGTTAAGGCCCAACGTGTGTTGGGTTAAGGCCCAACGTGTGTTGGGTTAAGGCCCAACGTGTGTTGGGTTAAGGCCCAACGTGTGTTGGGTTAAGGCCCAACGTGTGTTGGGTTAAGGCCCAACGTGTGTTGGGTTAAGGCCCAACGTGGGTTGGGTTAAGGCGCAACGTGGGTTGGGTTAAGGCCCAACGTGGGTTGGGTTAAGGCGCAACGTGGGTTGGGTTAAGGCGCAACGTGGGTTGGGTTAAGGCGCAACGTGGGTTAGGTTAAGGCGCAACGTGGGTTAGGTTAAGGCGCAACGTAGGTTAGGTTAAGGCGCAATATAGGTTAGGTTAAGGCGCAATATAGGTTAGGTTAAGGCGCAATATAGGTTAGGTTAAGGCGCAATATAGGTTAGGTTAAGGCGCAATATAGGTTAGGTTAAGGCGCAATATAGGTTAGGTTAAGGCGCAACGTAGGTTAGGTTAAGGCGCAACATAGGTTAGGTTAAGGCGCAACATAGGTTAGGTTAAGGCGAAACATGGGTTAGGTTAAGGCGCAATATAGGTTAGGTTAAGGCACAATATGGGTTAGGTTAAGGCACAATATGGGTTAGGTTAAGGCACAATATGGGTTAGGTTAAGGCACAATATGGGTTAGGTTAAGGCACAATATGGGTTAGGTTAAGGCACAATATGGGTTAGGTTAAGGCACAATATGGGTTAGGTTAAGGCACAATATGGGTTAGGTTAAGGCACAATATGGGTTAGGTTAAGGCACAATATGGGTTAGGTTAAGGCACAATATGGGTTAGGTTAAGGCACAATATGGGTTAGGTTAAGGCACAATATGGGTTAGGTTAAGGCACAATATGGGTTAGGTTAAGGCACAATATGGGTTAGGTTAAGGCACAATATGGGTTAGGTTAAGGCACAATATGGGTTAGGTTAAGGCACAATATGGGTTAGGTTAAGGCACAATATGGGTTAGGTTAAGGCACAATATGGGTTAGGTTAAGGCACAATATGGGTTAGGTTAAGGCACAATATGGGTTAGGTTAAGGCACAATATGGGTTAGGTTAAGGCACAATATGGGTTAGGTTAAGGCACAATATGGGTTAGGTTAAGGCACAATATGGGTTAGGTTAAGGCACAATATGGGTTAGGTTAAGGCACAATATGGGTTAGGTTAAGGCACAATATGGGTTAGGTTAAGGCACAATATGGGTTAGGTTAAGGCACAATATGGGTTAGGTTAAGGCACAATATGGGTTAGGTTAAGGCACAATATGGGTTAGGTTAAGGCACAATGTGGGTTAGGTTAAGGCACAACGTGGGTTAGGTTAAGGCACAACGTGGGTTAGGTTAAGGCACAACGTGGGTTACGTTAAGGCACAACGTGGGTTAGGTTAAGGCACAACGTGGGTTAGGTTAAGGCACAACGTGGGTTAGGTTAAGGCACAACGTGGGTTAGGTTAAGGCACAACGTGGGTTAGGTTAAGGCACAACGTGGGTTAGGTTAAGGCACAACGTGGGTTAGGTTAAGGCACAACGTGGGTTAGGTTAAGGCACAATACGGGTTAGGTTAAGGCACAATACGGGTTAGGTTAAGGCACAATACGGGTTAGGTTAAGGCACAATACGGGTTAGGTTAAGGCACAATACGGGTTAGGTTAAGGCACAATACGGGTTAGGTTAAGGCACAATACGGGTTAGGTTAAGGCACAATACGGGTTAGGTTAAGGCACAATACGGGTTAGGTTAAGGCACAATACGGGTTAGGTTAAGGCACAATACGGGTTAGGTTAAGGCACAATACGGGTTAGGTTAAGGCACAATACGGGTTAGGTTAAGGTACAATACGGGTTAGGTTAAGGCACAATACGGGTTAGGTTAAGGCACAATACGGGTTAGGTTAAGGCACAATATGGGTTAGGTTAAGGCACAATATGGGTTAGGTTAAGGCACAATATGGGTTAGGTTAAGGCACAATATGGGTTAGGTTAAGGCACAATATGGGTTAGGTTAAGGCACAATATGGGTTAGGTTAAGGCACAATATGGGTTAGGTTAAGGCACAATATGGGTTAGGTTAAGGCACAATATGGGTTAGGTTAAGGCACAATATGGGTTAGGTTAAGGCACAATATGGGTTAGGTTAAGGCACAATATGGGTTAGGTTAAGGCACAATATGGGTTAGGTTAAGGCACAATATGGGTTAGGTTAAGGCACAACGTGGGTTAGGTTAAGGCACAACGTGGGTTAGGTTAAGGCACAACGTGGGTTAGGTTAAGGCACAACGTGGGTTAGGTTAAGGCACAACGTGGGTTAGGTTAAGGCACAACGTGGGTTAGGTTAAGGCACAACGTGGGTTAGGTTAAGGCACAACGTGGGTTAGGTTAAGGCACAACGTGGGTTAGGTTAAGGCACAATACGGGTTAGGTTAAGGCACAATACGGGTTAGGTTAAGGCACAATACGGGTTAGGTTAAGGCACAATACGGGTTAGGTTAAGGCACAATACGGGTTAGGTTAAGGCACAATACGGGTTAGGTTAAGGCACAATACGGGTTAGGTTAAGGCACAATACGGGTTAGGTTAAGGCACAATACGGGTTAGGTTAAGGCACAATACGGGTTAGGTTAAGGCACAATACGGGTTAGGTTAAGGCACAACGTGGGTTAGGTTAAGGCACAACGTGGGTTAGGTTAAGGCACAACGTGGGTTAGGTTAAGGCACAACGTGGGTTAGGTTAAGGCACAACGTGGGTTAGGTTAAGGCACAACGTGGGTTAGGTTAAGGCACAACGTGGGTTAGGTTAAGGCACAATACGGGTTAGGTTAAGGCACAATACGGGTTAGGTTAAGGCACAATACGGGTTAGGTTAAGGCACAATACGGGTTAGGTTAAGGCACAATACGGGTTAGGTTAAGGCACAATACGGGTTAGGTTAAGGCACAATACGGGTTAGGTTAAGGCACAATACGGGTTAGGTTAAGGTACACATTGTTGTAAGGAAAGGTGTTTTGGGGGGGGGGGGGGCCGGTTTGTTGATTGTGATTATCGTAAGTAAATGACTGCGGCATCATCTGATTTGCCACGTCAGGGTGCACCTTTGGCTCATAACAGGCGGCGCTCTGATTCCATGCTTGTGGCAGACCTGTGTCTTTCATTCCTGCCATTGTTTGTGT
>NW_025725902.1:30000-32500 GCF_021461395.2 Schistocerca americana
AACAGACGGCTCATGCTGATCGCCATCCAGGGCATACCACACTGCAATCCGGCTCTTATAGGGAGACGACACATAGCTGAGTGCACAACAGTTGGACCGCATGGTTCGCCGTTGTTGGCGCAGTCGTTGTACGGTCACATGTACCACGATGTATCATTCAGTACATGAGGACCAATGTGCAGTACAGTGTGTGATTTGGACGTACAACATCAGCGGACAGTTGACACAGGCCGTACCACAGCGTAGGCTAAGTGCTTCGCCATGCGAATGCCAATGAACAACTGCGAAGGGCATTGAGCATGTACGTCCTGCTGCCATCCACATTACAGTGTATCGCTGCAAGGTGTTTAACATGAAGCGATACACTGGGGACCAGGCAGTGCGAGTAGCAAACTATATTGCGGGGGTTGCAGTTAGGCAACACTACACTAATTTTACGCGTCGTATGACAATTACAGAGCGGGTTAAGGCCCAACGTGTGTTGGGTTAAGGCCCAACGTGTGTTGGGTTAAGGCCCAACGTGTGTTGGGTTAAGGCCCAACGTGTGTTGGGTTAAGGCCCAACGTGTGTTGGGTTAAGGCCCAACGTGTGTTGGGTTAAGGCCCAACGTGTGTTGGGTTAAGGCCCAACGTGTGTTGGGTTAAGGCCCAACGTGTGTTGGGTTAAGGCCCAACGTGTGTTGGGTTAAGGCCCAACGTGTGTTGGGTTAAGGCCCAACGTGTGTTGGGTTAAGGCCCAACGTGTGTTGGGTTAAGGCCCAACGTGGGTTGGGTTAAGGCGCAACGTGGGTTGGGTTAAGGCCCAACGTGGGTTGGGTTAAGGCGCAACGTGGGTTGGGTTAAGGCGCAACGTGGGTTGGGTTAAGGCGCAACGTGGGTTAGGTTAAGGCGCAACGTGGGTTAGGTTAAGGCGCAACGTAGGTTAGGTTAAGGCGCAATATAGGTTAGGTTAAGGCGCAATATAGGTTAGGTTAAGGCGCAATATAGGTTAGGTTAAGGCGCAATATAGGTTAGGTTAAGGCGCAATATAGGTTAGGTTAAGGCGCAACGTAGGTTAGGTTAAGGCGCAACATAGGTTAGGTTAAGGCGCAACATGGGTTAGGTTAAGGCGCAACATGGGTTAGGTTAAGGCGCAATATGGGTTAGGTTAAGGCACAATATGGGTTAGGTTAAGGCACAATATGGGTTAGGTTAAGGCACAATATGGGTTAGGTTAAGGCACAATATGGGTTAGGTTAAGGCACAATATGGGTTAGGTTAAGGCACAATATGGGTTAGGTTAAGGCACAATATGGGTTAGGTTAAGGCACAATATGGGTTAGGTTAAGGCACAATATGGGTTAGGTTAAGGCACAATATGGGTTAGGTTAAGGCACAATATGGGTTAGGTTAAGGCACAATATGGGTTAGGTTAAGGCACAATATGGGTTAGGTTAAGGCACAATATGGGTTAGGTTAAGGCACAATATGGGTTAGGTTAAGGCACAATATGGGTTAGGTTAAGGCACAATATGGGTTAGGTTAAGGCACAATATGGGTTAGGTTAAGGCACAATATGGGTTAGGTTAAGGCACAATATGGGTTAGGTTAAGGCACAATATGGGTTAGGTTAAGGCACAATATGGGTTAGGTTAAGGCACAATATGGGTTAGGTTAAGGCACAATATGGGTTAGGTTAAGGCACAATATGGGTTAGGTTAAGGCACAATATGGGTTAGGTTAAGGCACAATATGGGTTAGGTTAAGGCACAATATGGGTTAGGTTAAGGCACAATATGGGTTAGGTTAAGGCACAATGTGGGTTAGGTTAAGGCACAACGTGGGTTAGGTTAAGGCACAACGTGGGTTAGGTTAAGGCACAACGTGGGTTAGGTTAAGGCACAACGTGGGTTAGGTTAAGGCACAACGTGGGTTAGGTTAAGGCACAACGTGGGTTAGGTTAAGGCACAACGTGGGTTAGGTTAAGGCACAACGTGGGTTAGGTTAAGGCACAACGTGGGTTAGGTTAAGGCACAATACGGGTTAGGTTAAGGCACAATACGGGTTAGGTTAAGGCACAATACGGGTTAGGTTAAGGCACAATACGGGTTAGGTTAAGGCACAATACGGGTTAGGTTAAGGCACAATACGGGTTAGGTTAAGGCACAATACGGGTTAGGTTAAGGCACAATACGGGTTAGGTTAAGGCACAATACGGGTTAGGTTAAGGCACAATACGGGTTAGGTTAAGGCACAATACGGGTTAGGTTAAGGCACAATACGGGTTAGGTTAAGGCACAATACGGGTTAGGTTAAGGTACAATACGGGTTAGGTTAAGGCACAATACGGGTTAGGTTAAGGCACAATACGGGTTAGGTTAAGGCACAATATGGGTTAGGTTAAGGCACAATATGGGTTAGGTTAAGGCACAATATGGGTTAGGTTAAGGCACAATATGGGTTAGGTTAAGGCACAATATGGGTTAGGTTAAGGCACAATATGGGTTAGGTTAAGGCACAAT
>NW_025725902.1:42500-47500 GCF_021461395.2 Schistocerca americana
AGCTCTAGAATTACCACAGTTATCCAAGTAACGTGGGTACGATCTAAGGAACCATAACTGATTTAATGAGCCATTCGCGGTTTCACCTTAATGCGGCTTGTACTGAGACATGCATGGCTTAATCTTTGAGACAAGCATATGACTACTGGCAGGATCAACCAGGGAGCTGCGTCAACTAGAGCTGAGCAGCCGGCCGCCCGGGAGTGTGTCCCGGGGGCCCGCGCGAACACGCAAGCGTCCGCTCAATTATTCTGCAAACAGGAGGAGGCTGAGCTCCCCTGCACGATACACCTCGAAACCCTCTCAGGTCCCGGCGGCGCGCAGCGCCGTCCTAAGTACTTGGTCGGGTTCGAGAGAGGCGCAATCGCCCGGAGTTTGGCGAGTAGACGCTTTAGGTGCGACCACCCGTGCTCCCAACTGAGCTTGCCGCTGCCGACAGAGGCCCGGGAGCGTGCTGTCGTGGCATTGCCGGCGGGAGACAACACGCGCCACCTACGGTGGCCGGCAGCTCCAACGCCAGCGCCACAGAAGGACAAAAGCCCCACTTGGGTGCCGAAGCGAACTCTCCCAGCACAGCGCACGCGCCAACACGTCCGCACAGCTGCGATACAAACCACCTGCGAGAACCGCAGAGGCGACCGAGCAGCAGACGGCGTCGCGGCGCCGAGCGCCGGGCGGCGGCGCATCCTCAGCGCACACAGTCCTCAATCGGACCAGCACACTGCAGATGTCCACCGCGCTTCGCACCGGGCCCGCGAGGACCTACTTTGGCCGCACGGCGCCGCGTGCAGGGTGCGCCGGCGCGCAGCTGCGCCGCCTGCCGCCTCCGTCGGCCGGCGCGCCTGCCACTGGCCGCCCCCACCAGCCGGCTGTAGCGCGTGCGCCCACGCACCGCGCGGCCAGCACGCCGGGAGGCCCCCCCTCACCGGCCGGGGACGGTCCCACCCAGCCACCGCCGCGTATCGCTTCACACCCACATGCCATTCACGTTCGTGGGCATGGTGGGTATCGCTGAAACAACCGGTTGGTAGCTCAACCGATCGTCGCCATCACTGATTCACCTCTAGCGAGAACAACCGCACCACAACGGTTTACCAGTTGTTCATTTGCGTAACGTCACCAGCAAACGTAGACGTCCATCGCCATTTGCAAATTCAACGATTGTTGCATGCCTGTGTCAGGTGTCACGACACACTATGTCTGCCCACATACACGCAACAACATGTGCACGCTTCGCGAACACGTGGAAGGTGGCCCCCGTACGTATGCGATGTCCATTGCGCGAACGACTGTCAACCGGCCTCTGTCGCATGTCGCAGATGTGGAACGCAGTGCACCATGCTGTCACGGTGTGTGAGAAGAGACGACTACGTCTGACAACACGCGCCACTACATCAACAGACGGCTCATGCTGATCGCCATCCAGGGCATACCACACTGCAATCCGGCTCTTATAGGGAGACGACACATAGCTGAGTGCACAACAGTTGGACCGCATGGTTCGCCGTTGTTGGCGCAGTCGTTGTACGGTCACATGTACCACGATGTATCATTCAGTACATGAGGACCAATGTGCAGTACAGTGTGTGATTTGGACGTACAACATCAGCGGACAGTTGACACAGGCCGTACCACAGCGTAGGCTAAGTGCTTCGCCATGCGAATGCCAATGAACAACTGCGAAGGGCATTGAGCATGTACGTCCTGCTGCCATCCACATTACAGTGTATCGCTGCAAGGTGTTTAACATGAAGCGATACACTGGGGACCAGGCAGTGCGAGTAGCAAACTATATTGCGGGGGTTGCAGTTAGGCAACACTACACTAATTTAACGCGTCGTATGACAATTACATAGCGGGTTAAGGCCCAACGTGTGTTGGGTTAAGGCCCAACGTGTGTTGGGTTAAGGCCCAACGTGTGTTGGGTTAAGGCCCAACGTGTGTTGGGTTAAGGCCCAACGTGTGTTGGGTTAAGGCCCAACGTGTGTTGGGTTAAGGCCCAACGTGTGTTGGGTTAAGGCCCAACGTGTGTTGGGTTAAGGCCCAACGTGTGTTGGGTTAAGGCCCAACGTGTGTTGGGTTAAGGCCCAACGTGTGTTGGGTTAAGGCCCAACGTGTGTTGGGTTAAGGCCCAACGTGTGTTGGGTTAAGGCCCAACGTGTGTTGGGTTAAGGCCCAACGTGTGTTGGGTTAAGGCCCAACGTGGGTTGGGTTAAGGCGCAACGTGGGTTGGGTTAAGGCCCAACGTGGGTTGGGTTAAGGCGCAACGTGGGTTGGGTTAAGGCGCAACGTGGGTTGGGTTAAGGCGCAACGTGGGTTAGGTTAAGGCGCAACGTGGGTTAGGTTAAGGCGCAACGTAGGTTAGGTTAAGGCGCAATATAGGTTAGGTTAAGGCGCAATATAGGTTAGGTTAAGGCGCAATATAGGTTAGGTTAAGGCGCAATATAGGTTAGGTTAAGGCGCAATATAGGTTAGGTTAAGGCGCAATATAGGTTAGGTTAAGGCGCAACGTAGGTTAGGTTAAGGCGCAACATAGGTTAGGTTAAGGCGCAACATAGGTTAGGTTAAGGCGCAACATGGGTTAGGTTAAGGCGCAATATAGGTTAGGTTAAGGCACAATATGGGTTAGGTTAAGGCACAATATGGGTTAGGTTAAGGCACAATATGGGTTAGGTTAAGGCACAATATGGGTTAGGTTAAGGCACAATATGGGTTAGGTTAAGGCACAATATGGGTTAGGTTAAGGCACAATATGGGTTAGGTTAAGGCACAATATGGGTTAGGTTAAGGCACAATATGGGTTAGGTTAAGGCACAATATGGGTTAGGTTAAGGCACAATATGGGTTAGGTTAAGGCACAATATGGGTTAGGTTAAGGCACAATATGGGTTAGGTTAAGGCACAATATGGGTTAGGTTAAGGCACAATATGGGTTAGGTTAAGGCACAATATGGGTTAGGTTAAGGCACAATATGGGTTAGGTTAAGGCACAATATGGGTTAGGTTAAGGCACAATATGGGTTAGGTTAAGGCACAATATGGGTTAGGTTAAGGCACAATATGGGTTAGGTTAAGGCACAATATGGGTTAGGTTAAGGCACAATATGGGTTAGGTTAAGGCACAATGTGGGTTAGGTGAAGGCACAATATGGGTTAGGTTAAGGCACAATATGGGTTAGGTTAAGGCACAATATGGGTTAGGTTAAGGCACAATATGGGTTAGGTTAAGGCACAATATGGGTTAGGTTAAGGCACAATATGGGTTAGGTTAAGGCACAATATGGGTTAGGTTAAGGCACAATACGGGTTAGGTTAAGGCACAATATGGGTTAGGTTAAGGCACAATATGGGTTAGGTTAAGGCACAATATGGGTTAGGTTAAGGCACAATATGGGTTAGGTTAAGGCACAATATGGGTTAGGTTAAGGCACAATATGGGTTAGGTTAAGGCACAATATGGGTTAGGTTAAGGCACAATATGGGTTAGGTTAAGGCACAACGTGGGTTAGGTTAAGGCACAACGTGGGTTAGGTTAAGGCACAACGTGGGTTAGGTTAAGGCACAACGTGGGTTAGGTTAAGGCACAACGTGGGTTAGGTTAAGGCACAACGTGGGTTAGGTTAAGGCACAACGTGGGTTAGGTTAAGGCACAATACGGGTTAGGTTAAGGCACAATACGGGTTAGGTTAAGGCACAATACGGGTTAGGTTAAGGCACAATACGGGTTAGGTTAAGGCACAATACGGGTTAGGTTAAGGCACAATACGGGTTAGGTTAAGGCACAATACGGGTTAGGTTAAGGCACAATACGGGTTAGGTTAAGGCACAATACGGGTTAGGTTAAGGCACAATGTGGGTTAGGTTAAGGCACAACGTGGGTTAGGTTAAGGCACAACGTGGGTTAGGTTAAGGCACAACGTGGGTTAGGTTAAGGCACAACGTGGGTTAGGTTAAGGCACAACGTGGGTTAGGTTAAGGCACAACGTGGGTTAGGTTAAGGCACAATACGGGTTAGGTTAAGGCACAATACGGGTTAGGTTAAGGCACAATACGGGTTAGGTTAAGGCACAATACGGGTTAGGTTAAGGCACAATACGGGTTAGGTTAAGGCACAATACGGGTTAGGTTAAGGCACAATACGGGTTAGGTTAAGGCACAATACGGGTTAGGTTAAGGCACAATACGGGTTAGGTTAAGGTACACATTGTTGTAAGGAAAGGTGTTTTGGGGGGGGGGGGGGCCGGTTTGTTGATTGTGATTATCGTAAGTAAATGACTGCGGCATCATCTGATTTGCCACGTCAGGGTGCACCTTTGGCTCATAACAGGCGGCGCTCTGATTCCATGCTTGTGGCAGACCTGTGTCTTTCATTCCTGCCATTGTTTGTGTGCTGTGACAGGAGGCAGTATTGTGATGTTGGGTGTACCCCTGTGTAGGACATGTGTGGGTGTTGGTGGCTTAGCTGAGCAATGGTGGTTGTCGGAAGGGTGGGATATTCTGTTTTGTGAGTGGACCTCCCGGTCTGGTTATGATAGTGTGGATAGTCTAATGTGGCGGAGAGGATGCACTGGGTGTTGTTCCATGCTGGTGCTTACATATTGTCTCTGTGCCTGTTACAGGCAGAGAGTAGTGCGTGATAAGAGTGTCTGGCTGACGTGTGGTTGTGATTGTGAGCAGAGTCTTTCAGCATGTATACGGACAGTTGTATACATTATCTGTATTTTGATGGCTCTATCTATTACTAATCAGCGCCGTGTATACGTTTCATCCGGTTCCAGTCGAAACTGTTGTATCTCTGTACATTAGTGACACGGCGAGGCCGCCATGTAGTTACTCGTCTCGGCAGCTTCCACCGGTGTATGGCAAATGATTATAAGGAATCAGTCTAGTCGTCAATACCGATAGTGTGACGTCACATGTCTGGGGTGGGGGACGCTGCGCCCTTCCGGTGGGTCATGGCCTAGAAAGACTCTTCCCACGCAGGGGGGCTTGGACTGTCA
>NW_025725902.1:52500-55000 GCF_021461395.2 Schistocerca americana
TTCGTGCGGCAGGCGCCGCAACTCCGCTGGGGTAAGGCCGTCCGGCCCGGCTGCTGATCCCCTGGGCGGCAACGCGGCGGCGACCTCCTCATGTGTGACCGGCCCCCATAGGCACTCGGGAGCGACAGGCTCCGAGTGCGGGAGGAGGCGGTCACGAATGAAGCCCGCGGTGGAGATGGGCTTCTTGGTGAAGAGGTCCGCCCAGAAGTCCAGCAGACCCGGGATGGCAGGTGGCGGCTGGAGCAGGGTGCCATCCAAGAGGCCGCGCACGCAACGTGCACGCGACCGTCGGAAGGCATCCTGCGTTCTCGCGTACTCCCAGCGGCGCCGCTTGCGCTTCTGCGTCGGCGGCGCGGCAGGCGGCCGCTTCGATGGTTGGCGCGGCCGCTGTGTCCTGGTGATCGATCTCTCCCCTCTGGACCCGACCGACGCAAGGGCATCCGGGAGCATGCCCAGGATGACATCGGGCGGCGTGCCCCGCCCCAGACCTATGACACGATCCAGGGCAGAGAAACGCTGGGCGGAAGCGGGTAGCCCCGCCAGATGCTCCCAGATGGCGGCGTCAGTCGGCCCCTCCGGCGGCGGCCCGGTGGTGTCGGCCGCGAAGTCCTCGGCTGCGTCGGCGGGCGGCGCAGCGGCCTCGCCCGCGTCAGGCAGCGGGCTCGCTGCTCCCCGGCGGGACGCCGGCTCTTCCCCCCGACCGATCTCAAGCGCCTCCATGAATTGGCGGACAAGCTGCTTGTGGGCAGCCTGCCGCCGTCGGCACTTGATTGCCTCAAGCGTTCGGTCGGGGAACATCCTGATGAGCTCTTGATTTACAAAGAAGAACCGGGCGTCCCTCTCGAGGAACAGTTCGGCCTCCGCCTTGGCGAGCGACAGGACTTCTTCCTCCGTCCACCTCGCGCGATGCCTCTCCGTGACGATCTCCGCGTTGGCGGCCGCAAGGTGTTGGCGGCGGCGATGGACCCCGAGACCGTTCTTGGTGGTGAAGCTGCGGTGGCACTCACTACAGGCGTATACAGCTGCAAAAGTTACAAGATTTTCGGCACGGCCGGTTGGCCGGCTAGGTGCTGGGGGAGTTGGGGTGGCACCTTCAGCGGAAGGGCCACCACTTTTTCTCTGAATACTGCCCCCAACTAAAAAAAGGGATAGTGCGAGGGGGGGCTGGTAACCCCCCCAAGCCCCTGGTGCGGTCTTCCACTCTGCGAAAATCAGCGGGCCCACGAGAAGGGGAGAAGACCGCAGGAGAGGAGAGGCTAAGAGGGCTAGGCCCATGTATTGCGCATCACTCTCCCTGTAACCATAACCCAAGGAAGGCACCTCGCAGCAGCAGCACGACTACATCAAGACCGCACTTCGAAAAGCCAAGTCCGGATGCAGCCACACCGCCGCCACTTGGCCACCTTAAGAGAGTCATAGTTACTCCCGCCGTTTACCCGCGCTTGCTTGAATTTCTTCACGTTGACATTCAGAGCACTGGGCAGAAATCACATTGCGTCAACACCCGCTAGGGCCATCGCAATGCTTTGTTTTAATTAGACAGTCGGATTCCCCCAGTCCGTGCCAGTTCTGAGTTGATCGTTGAATGGCGGCCGAAGAGAATCCGCGCACCCGCGCGCCCCCGGAGGAGCACGCTAAGGCGGACGCGGCCTCGCAGCAAGGAAGATCCGTGGGAGGCCAAGGCACGGGACCGAGCTCGGATCCTGCACGCAGGTTGAAGCACCGGGGCGCGAACGCCGCGCAGGCGCGCGCATCCTGCACCGCCGGCCAGCACGAGGCCAACCAACGGCGAGAGCAGACCACGCCCGCGCTAAACGCCCGCACTTACCGGCACCCCTACGGCACTCACCTCGCCCAGGCCCGGCACGTTAGCGCTGACCCACTTCCCGACCAAGCCCGACACGCCCCGATCCTCAGAGCCAATCCTTATCCCGAAGTTACGGATCCAATTTGCCGACTTCCCTTACCTACATTATTCTATCGACTAGAGGCTCTTCACCTTGGAGACCTGCTGCGGATATGGGTACGAACCGGCGCGACACCTCCACGTGGCCCTCTCCCGGATTTTCAAGGTCCGAGGGGAAGATCGGGACACCGCCGCAACTGCGGTGCTCTTCGCGTTCCAAACCCTATCTCCCTGCTAGAGGATTCCAGGGAACTCGAACGCTCATGCAGAAAAGAAAACTCTTCCCCGATCTCCCGACGGCGTCTCCGGGTCCTTTTGGGTTACCCCGACGAGCATCTCTAAAAGAGGGGCCCGACTTGTATCGGTTCCGCTGCCGGGTTCCGGAATAGGAACCGGATTCCCTTTCGCCCAACGGGGGCCAGCACAAAGTGCATCATGCTATGACGGCCCCCACCAACATCGGATTTCTCCTAGGGCTTAGGATCGACTGACTCGTGTGCAACGGCTGTTCACACGAAACCCTTCTCCGCGTCAGCCCTCCAGGGCCTCGCTGGAGTATTTGCTACTACCACCAAGATCTGCACCGACGGCGGC
>NW_025725902.1:60000-65000 GCF_021461395.2 Schistocerca americana
CACGGCGCCGCGTGCAGGGTGCGCTGGCGCGCAGCTGCGCCGCCTGCCGCCTCCGTCGGCCGGCGCGCCTGCCACTGGCCGCCCCCACCAGCCGGCTGTAGCGCGTGCGCCCACGCACCGCGCGGCCAGCACGCCGGGAGGCCCCCCCTCACCGGCCGGGGACGGTCCCACCCAGCCACCGCCGCGTATCGCTTCACACCCACATGCCATTCACGTTCGTGGGCATGGTGGGTATCGCTGAAACAACCGGTTGGTAGCTCAACCGATCGTCGCCATCACTGATTCACCTCTAGCGAGAACAACCGCACCACAACGGTTTACCAGTTGTTCATTTGCGTAACGTCACCAGCAAACGTAGACGTCCATCGCCATTTGCAAATTCAACGATTGTTGCATGCCTGTGTCAGGTGTCACGACACACTATGTCTGCCCACATACACGCAACAACATGTGCACGCTTCGCGAACACGTGGAAGGTGGCCCCCGTACGTATGCGATGTCCATTGCGCGAACGACTGTCAACCGGCCTCTGTCGCATGTCGCAGATGTGGAACGCAGTGCACCATGCTGTCACGGTGTGTGAGAAGAGACGACTACGTCTGACAACACGCGCCACTACATCAACAGACGGCTCATGCTGATCGCCATCCAGGGCATACCACACTGCAATCCGGCTCTTATAGGGAGACGACACATAGCTGAGTGCACAACAGTTGGACCGCATGGTTCGCCGTTGTTGGCGCAGTCGTTGTACGGTCACATGTACCACGATGTATCATTCAGTACATGAGGACCAATGTGCAGTACAGTGTGTGATTTGGACGTACAACATCAGCGGACAGTTGACACAGGCCGTACCACAGCGTAGGCTAAGTGCTTCGCCATGCGAATGCCAATGAACAACTGCGAAGGGCATTGAGCATGTACGTCCTGCTGCCATCCACATTACAGTGTATCGCTGCAAGGTGTTTAACATGAAGCGATACACTGGGGACCAGGCAGTGCGAGTAGCAAACTATATTGCGGGGGTTGCAGTTAGGCAACACTACACTAATTTAACGCGTCGTATGACAATTACAGAGCGGGTTAAGGCCCAACGTGTGTTGGGTTAAGGCCCAACGTGTGTTGGGTTAAGGCCCAACGTGTGTTGGGTTAAGGCCCAACGTGTGTTGGGTTAAGGCCCAACGTGTGTTGGGTTAAGGCCCAACGTGTGTTGGGTTAAGGCCCAACGTGTGTTGGGTTAAGGCCCAACGTGTGTTGGGTTAAGGCCCAACGTGTGTTGGGTTAAGGCCCAACGTGTGTTGGGTTAAGGCCCAACGTGTGTTGGGTTAAGGCCCAACGTGTGTTGGGTTAAGGCCCAACGTGTGTTGGGTTAAGGCCCAACGTGGGTTGGGTTAAGGCGCAACGTGGGTTGGGTTAAGGCCCAACGTGGGTTGGGTTAAGGCGCAACGTGGGTTGGGTTAAGGCGCAACGTGGGTTGGGTTAAGGCGCAACGTGGGTTAGGTTAAGGCGCAACGTGGGTTAGGTTAAGGCGCAACGTAGGTTAGGTTAAGGCGCAATATAGGTTAGGTTAAGGCGCAATATAGGTTAGGTTAAGGCGCAATATAGGTTAGGTTAAGGCGCAATATAGGTTAGGTTAAGGCGCAATATAGGTTAGGTTAAGGCGCAATATAGGTTAGGTTAAGGCGCAACGTAGGTTAGGTTAAGGCGCAACATAGGTTAGGTTAAGGCGCAACATGGGTTAGGTTAAGGCGCAACATGGGTTAGGTTAAGGCACAATATGGGTTAGGTTAAGGCACAATATGGGTTAGGTTAAGGCACAATATGGGTTAGGTTAAGGCACAATATGGGTTAGGTTAAGGCACAATATGGGTTAGGTTAAGGCACAATATGGGTTAGGTTAAGGCACAATATGGGTTAGGTTAAGGCACAATATGGGTTAGGTTAAGGCACAATATGGGTTAGGTTAAGGCACAATATGGGTTAGGTTAAGGCACAATATGGGTTAGGTTAAGGCACAATATGGGTTAGGTTAAGGCACAATATGGGTTAGGTTAAGGCACAATATGGGTTAGGTTAAGGCACAATATGGGTTAGGTTAAGGCACAATATGGGTTAGGTTAAGGCACAATATGGGTTAGGTTAAGGCACAATATGGGTTAGGTTAAGGCACAATATGGGTTAGGTTAAGGCACAATATGGGTTAGGTTAAGGCACAATATGGGTTAGGTTAAGGCACAATATGGGTTAGGTTAAGGCACAATATGGGTTAGGTTAAGGCACAATATGGGTTAGGTTAAGGCACAATATGGGTTAGGTTAAGGCACAATATGGGTTAGGTTAAGGCACAATATGGGTTAGGTTAAGGCACAATATGGGTTAGGTTAAGGCACAACGTGGGTTAGGTTAAGGCACAACGTGGGTTAGGTTAAGGCACAACGTGGGTTAGGTTAAGGCACAACGTGGGTTAGGTTAAGGCACAACGTGGGTTAGGTTAAGGCACAACGTGGGTTAGGTTAAGGCACAACGTGGGTTAGGTTAAGGCACAACGTGGGTTAGGTTAAGGCACAACGTGGGTTAGGTTAAGGCACAACGTGGGTTAGGTTAAGGCACAACGTGGGTTAGGTTAAGGCACAATACGGGTTAGGTTAAGGCACAATACGGGTTAGGTTAAGGCACAATACGGGTTAGGTTAAGGCACAATACGGGTTAGGTTAAGGCACAATACGGGTTAGGTTAAGGCACAATACGGGTTAGGTTAAGGCACAATACGGGTTAGGTTAAGGCACAATACGGGTTAGGTTAAGGCACAATACGGGTTAGGTTAAGGCACAATACGGGTTAGGTTAAGGCACAATACGGGTTAGGTTAAGGCACAATACGGGTTAGGTTAAGGCACAATACGGGTTAGGTTAAGGCACAATACGGGTTAGGTTAAGGCACAATACGGGTTAGGTTAAGGCACAATACGGGTTAGGTTAAGGCACAATACGGGTTAGGTTAAGGCACAATACGGGTTAGGTTAAGGCACAATATGGGTTAGGTTAAGGCACAATATGGGTTAGGTTAAGGCACAATATGGGTTAGGTTAAGGCACAATATGGGTTAGGTTAAGGCACAATATGGGTTAGGTTAAGGCACAATATGGGTTAGGTTAAGGCACAATATGGGTTAGGTTAAGGCACAATATGGGTTAGGTTAAGGCACAATATGGGTTAGGTTAAGGCACAATATGGGTTAGGTTAAGGCACAATATGGGTTAGGTTAAGGCACAACGTGGGTTAGGTTAAGGCACAACGTGGGTTAGGTTAAGGCACAACGTGGGTTAGGTTAAGGCACAACGTGGGTTAGGTTAAGGCACAACGTGGGTTAGGTTAAGGCACAACGTGGGTTAGGTTAAGGCACAACGTGGGTTAGGTTAAGGCACAACGTGGGTTAGGTTAAGGCACAACGTGGGTTAGGTTAAGGCACAATACGGGTTAGGTTAAGGCACAATACGGGTTAGGTTAAGGCACAATACGGGTTAGGTTAAGGCACAATACGGGTTAGGTTAAGGCACAATACGGGTTAGGTTAAGGCACAATACGGGTTAGGTTAAGGCACAATACGGGTTAGGTTAAGGCACAATACGGGTTAGGTTAAGGCACAATACGGGTTATGTTAAGGCACAATACGGGTTAGGTTAAGGCACAATACGGGTTAGGTTAAGGCACAACGTGGGTTAGGTTAAGGCACAACGTGGGTTAGGTTAAGGCACAACGTGGGTTAGGTTAAGGCACAACGTGGGTTAGGTTAAGGCACAACGTGGGTTAGGTTAAGGCACAACGTGGGTTAGGTTAAGGCACAATACGGGTTAGGTTAAGGCACAATACGGGTTAGGTTAAGGCACAATACGGGTTAGGTTAAGGCACAATACGGGTTAGGTTAAGGCACAATACGGGTTAGGTTAAGGCACAATACGGGTTAGGTTAAGGCACAATACGGGTTAGGTTAAGGCACAATACGGGTTAGGTTAAGGCACAATACGGGTTAGGTTAAGGCACAATACGGGTTAGGTTAAGGCACAATACGGGTTAGGTTAAGGTACACATTGTTGTAAGGAAAGGTGTTTTGGGGGGGGGGGGGGCGGTTTGTTGATTGTGATTATCGTAAGTAAATGACTGCGGCATCATCTGATTTGCCACGTCAGGGTGCACCTTTGGCTCATAACAGGCGGCGCTCTGATTCCATGCTTGTGGCAGACCTGTGTCTTTCATTCCTGCCATTGTTTGTGTGCTGTGACAGGAGGCAGTATTGTGATGTTGGGTGTACCCCTGTGTAGGACATGTGTGGGTGTTGGTGGCTTAGCTGAGCAATGGTGGTTGTCGGAAGGGTGGGATATTCTGTTTTGTGAGTGGACCTCCCGGTCTGGTTATGATAGTGTGGATAGTCTAATGTGGCGGAGAGGATGCACTGGGTGTTGTTCCATGCTGGTGCTTACATATTGTCTCTGTGCCTGTTACAGGCAGAGAGTAGTGCGTGATAAGAGTGTCTGGCTGACGTGTGGTTGTGATTGTGAGCAGAGTCTTTCAGCATGTATACGGACAGTTGTATACATTATCTGTATTTTGATGGCTCTATCTATTACTAATCAGCGCCGTGTATACGTTTCATCCGGTTCCAGTCGAAACTGTTGTATCTCTGTACATTAGTGACACGGCGAGGCCGCCATGTAGTTACTCGTCTCGGCAGCTTCCACCGGTGTATGGCAAATGATTATAAGGAATCAGTCTAGTCGTCAATACCGATAGTGTGACGTCACATGTCTGGGGTGGGGGACGCTGCGCCCTTCCGGTGGGTCATGGCCTAGAAAGACTCTTCCCACGCAGGGGGGCTTGGACTGTCATTGACTCTTCCGAGTAATATACTTGCCGTACGTTTTTGCGACTGCGAGTGCAACGCTCACCGGTACCGACATGGATGGAGCGCCTCCTAGCTGACCGCTGAGCATCTGCATTCGT
>NW_025725902.1:72500-77500 GCF_021461395.2 Schistocerca americana
TTTAAAGTGTACTCATTCCGATTACGGGGCCTCGGATGAGTCCCGTATCGTTATTTTTCGTCACTACCTCCCCGTGCCGGGAGTGGGTAATTTGCGCGCCTGCTGCCTTCCTTGGATGTGGTAGCCGTTTCTCAGGCTCCCTCTCCGGAATCGAACCCTGATTCCCCGTTACCCGTTACAACCATGGTAGGCGCAGAACCTACCATCGACAGTTGATAAGGCAGACATTTGAAAGATGCGTCGCCGGTACGAGGACCGTGCGATCAGCCCAAAGTTATTCAGAGTCACCAAGGCAAACGGACCGGACGAGCCGACCGATTGGTTTTGATCTAATAAAAGCGTCCCTTCCATCTCTGGTCGGGACTCTGTTTGCATGTATTAGCTCTAGAATTACCACAGTTATCCAAGTAACGTGGGTACGATCTAAGGAACCATAACTGATTTAATGAGCCATTCGCGGTTTCACCTTAATGCGGCTTGTACTGAGACATGCATGGCTTAATCTTTGAGACAAGCATATGACTACTGGCAGGATCAACCAGGGAGCTGCGTCAACTAGAGCTGAGCAGCCGGCCGCCCGGGAGTGTGTCCCGGGGGCCCGCGCGAACACGCAAGCGTCCGCTCAATTATTCTGCAAACAGGAGGAGGCTGAGCTCCCCTGCACGATACACCTCGAAACCCTCTCAGGTCCCGGCGGCGCGCAGCGCCGTCCTAAGTACTTGGTCGGGTTCGAGAGAGGCGCAATCGCCCGGAGTTTGGCGAGTAGACGCTTTAGGTGCGACCACCCGTGCTCCCAACTGAGCTTGCCGCTGCCGACAGAGGCCCGGGAGCGTGCTGTCGTGGCATTGCCGGCGGGAGACAACACGCGCCACCTACGGTGGCCGGCAGCTCCAACGCCAGCGCCACAGAAGGACAAAAGCCCCACTTGGGTGCCGAAGCGAACTCTCCCAGCACAGCGCACGCGCCAACACGTCCGCACAGCTGCGATACAAACCACCTGCGAGAACCGCAGAGGCGACCGAGCAGCAGACGGCGTCGCGGCGCCGAGCGCCGGGCGGCGGCGCATCCTCAGCGCACACAGTCCTCAATCGGACCAGCACACTGCAGATGTCCACCGCGCTTCGCACCGGGCCCGCGAGGACCTACTTTGGCCGCACGGCGCCGCGTGCAGGGTGCGCCGGCGCGCAGCTGCGCCGCCTGCCGCCTCCGTCGGCCGGCGCGCCTGCCACTGGCCGCCCCCACCAGCCGGCTGTAGCGCGTGCGCCCACGCACCGCGCGGCCAGCACGCCGGGAGGCCCCCCCTCACCGGCCGGGGACGGTCCCACCCAGCCACCGCCGCGTATCGCTTCACACCCACATGCCATTCACGTTCGTGGGCATGGTGGGTATCGCTGAAACAACCGGTTGGTAGCTCAACCGATCGTCGCCATCACTGATTCACCTCTAGCGAGAACAACCGCACCACAACGGTTTACCAGTTGTTCATTTGCGTAACGTCACCAGCAAACGTAGACGTCCATCGCCATTTGCAAATTCAACGATTGTTGCATGCCTGTGTCAGGTGTCACGACACACTATGTCTGCCCACATACACGCAACAACATGTGCACGCTTCGCGAACACGTGGAAGGTGGCCCCCGTACGTATGCGATGTCCATTGCGCGAACGACTGTCAACCGGCCTCTGTCGCATGTCGCAGATGTGGAACGCAGTGCACCATGCTGTCACGGTGTGTGAGAAGAGACGACTACGTCTGACAACACGCGCCACTACATCAACAGACGGCTCATGCTGATCGCCATCCAGGGCATACCACACTGCAATCCGGCTCTTATAGGGAGACGACACATAGCTGAGTGCACAACAGTTGGACCGCATGGTTCGCCGTTGTTGGCGCAGTCGTTGTACGGTCACATGTACCACGATGTATCATTCAGTACATGAGGACCAATGTGCAGTACAGTGTGTGATTTGGACGTACAACATCAGCGGACAGTTGACACAGGCCGTACCACAGCGTAGGCTAAGTGCTTCGCCATGCGAATGCCAATGAACAACTGCGAAGGGCATTGAGCATGTACGTCCTGCTGCCATCCACATTACAGTGTATCGCTGCAAGGTGTTTAACATGAAGCGATACACTGGGGACCAGGCAGTGCGAGTAGCAAACTATATTGCGGGGGTTGCAGTTAGGCAACACTACACTAATTTAACGCGTCGTATGACAATTACAGAGCGGGTTAAGGCCCAACGTGTGTTGGGTTAAGGCCCAACGTGTGTTGGGTTAAGGCCCAACGTGTGTTGGGTTAAGGCCCAACGTGTGTTGGGTTAAGGCCCAACGTGTGTTGGGTTAAGGCCCAACGTGTGTTGGGTTAAGGCCCAACGTGTGTTGGGTTAAGGCCCAACGTGTGTTGGGTTAAGGCCCAACGTGTGTTGGGTTAAGGCCCAACGTGTGTTGGGTTAAGGCCCAACGTGTGTTGGGTTAAGGCCCAACGTGTGTTGGGTTAAGGCCCAACGTGTGTTGGGTTAAGGCCCAACGTGTGTTGGGTTAAGGCCCAACGTGTGTTGGGTTAAGGCCCAACGTGGGTTGGGTTAAGGCGCAACGTGGGTTGGGTTAAGGCCCAACGTGGGTTGGGTTAAGGCGCAACGTGGGTTGGGTTAAGGCGCAACGTGGGTTGGGTTAAGGCGCAACGTGGGTTAGGTTAAGGCGCAACGTGGGTTAGGTTAAGGCGCAACGTAGGTTAGGTTAAGGCGCAATATAGGTTAGGTTAAGGCGCAATATAGGTTAGGTTAAGGCGCAATATAGGTTAGGTTAAGGCGCAATATAGGTTAGGTTAAGGCGCAATATAGGTTAGGTTAAGGCGCAATATAGGTTAGGTTAAGGCGCAACGTAGGTTAGGTTAAGGCGCAACATAGGTTAGGTTAAGGCGCAACATAGGTTAGGTTAAGGCGCAACATGGGTTAGGTTAAGGCGCAATATAGGTTAGGTTAAGGCACAATATGGGTTAGGTTAAGGCACAATATGGGTTAGGTTAAGGCACAATATGGGTTAGGTTAAGGCACAATATGGGTTAGGTTAAGGCACAATATGGGTTAGGTTAAGGCACAATATGGGTTAGGTTAAGGCACAATATGGGTTAGGTTAAGGCACAATATGGGTTAGGTTAAGGCACAATATGGGTTAGGTTAAGGCACAATATGGGTTAGGTTAAGGCACAATATGGGTTAGGTTAAGGCACAATATGGGTTAGGTTAAGGCACAATATGGGTTAGGTTAAGGCACAATATGGGTTAGGTTAAGGCACAATATGGGTTAGGTTAAGGCACAATATGGGTTAGGTTAAGGCACAATATGGGTTAGGTTAAGGCACAATATGGGTTAGGTTAAGGCACAATATGGGTTAGGTTAAGGCACAATATGGGTTAGGTTAAGGCACAATATGGGTTAGGTTAAGGCACAATATGGGTTAGGTTAAGGCACAATATGGGTTAGGTTAAGGCACAATATGGGTTAGGTTAAGGCACAATATGGGTTAGGTTAAGGCACAATATGGGTTAGGTTAAGGCACAATATGGGTTAGGTTAAGGCACAATATGGGTTAGGTTAAGGCACAATGTGGGTTAGGTTAAGGCACAACGTGGGTTAGGTTAAGGCACAACGTGGGTTAGGTTAAGGCACAACGTGGGTTAGGTTAAGGCACAACGTGGGTTAGGTTAAGGCACAACGTGGGTTAGGTTAAGGCACAACGTGGGTTAGGTTAAGGCACAACGTGGGTTAGGTTAAGGCACAACGTGGGTTAGGTTAAGGCACAACGTGGGTTAGGTTAAGGCACAATACGGGTTAGGTTAAGGCACAATACGGGTTAGGTTAAGGCACAATACGGGTTAGGTTAAGGCACAATACGGGTTAGGTTAAGGCACAATACGGGTTAGGTTAAGGCACAATACGGGTTAGGTTAAGGCACAATACGGGTTAGGTTAAGGCACAATACGGGTTAGGTTAAGGCACAATACGGGTTAGGTTAAGGCACAATACGGGTTAGGTTAAGGCACAATACGGGTTAGGTTAAGGTACAATACGGGTTAGGTTAAGGCACAATACGGGTTAGGTTAAGGCACAATACGGGTTAGGTTAAGGCACAATACGGGTTAGGTTAAGGCACAATATGGGTTAGGTTAAGGCACAATATGGGTTAGGTTAAGGCACAATATGGGTTAGGTTAAGGCACAATATGGGTTAGGTTAAGGCACAATATGGGTTAGGTTAAGGCACAATATGGGTTAGGTTAAGGCACAATATGGGTTAGGTTAAGGCACAATATGGGTTAGGTTAAGGCACAATATGGGTTAGGTTAAGGCACAATATGGGTTAGGTTAAGGCACAATATGGGTTAGGTTAAGGCACAATATGGGTTAGGTTAAGGCACAATATGGGTTAGGTTAAGGCACAATATGGGTTAGGTTAAGGCACAACGTGGGTTAGGTTAAGGCACAACGTGGGTTAGGTTAAGGCACAACGTGGGTTAGGTTAAGGCACAACGTGGGTTAGGTTAAGGCACAACGTGGGTTAGGTTAAGGCACAACGTGGGTTAGGTTAAGGCACAACGTGGGTTAGGTTAAGGCACAACGTGGGTTAGGTTAAGGCACAACGTGGGTTAGGTTAAGGCACAATACGGGTTAGGTTAAGGCACAATACGGGTTAGGTTAAGGCACAATACGGGTTAGGTTAAGGCACAATACGGGTTAGGTTAAGGCACAATACGGGTTAGGTTAAGGCACAATACGGGTTAGGTTAAGGCACAATACGGGTTAGGTTAAGGCACAATACGGGTTAGGTTAAGGCACAATACGGGTTAGGTTAAGGCACAACGTGGGTTAGGTTAAGGCACAACGTGGGTTAGGTTAAGGCACAACGTGGGTTAGGTTAAGGCACAACGTGGGTTAGGTTAAGGCACAACGTGGGTTAGGTTAAGGCACAACGTGGGTTAGGTTAAGGCACA
>NW_025725902.1:82500-90000 GCF_021461395.2 Schistocerca americana
ACACCCATAACAGCTGGCACAGGCCCTTCAAAAGTAGCTACTTTGGAAATTATAGTTCCTGTTCTGGGCATTACAAAAATAAAACAAATTTACTGATATTTATACAATCTTCCTTCTGTAGGGTCCTGCCACCATCTAGTTCAAATTGCATTTAAAAGATGTACAAAGAAAATTAATGATACACAAACATAAAAGGCTATCTGCAGTACAATTGTGTTTAATGCACATCACAGCAGGCACAGGCCCTTCAAGTACAGCTACTTTATGATATAGTACAATTACTAAGGGTGTAGTGGGTTTTTACGCCTTCAGACATTTCCAGATCTTTGTTTTGAGTCTGATTCAGTCCTTTCTAGTGTGGAGTTTTCCTATAGCTGATGAACCTTCATAATTAGTGCCAGGCTAGATGCTTCAATTTAGTCTCATTCTAGGTCCATTTCACTTTGTGTATCACTTTCAGAATTAGTATCAGTACTTGTCTCTGTAGTGTAATTTAGGCCTTGTGTACAATGATGTCTCTGTCTCCTACCATTGGGATTCTGCCTTCTAAAAAGGTCATACATTTCTGTAGAGACCTTGTCTGTTATGTCATTGAGTGTGTTCCATGAGTCTTGGTTACGTATTTGTTGTTTTATATGTGTGTCATCTAGAACTTGCCGTACATGCGTAAGGGTGTTACACGTAAGTGCGACATGTTCAGGGGTCCCCAGGTCCCCACAGACACACATATCACTCTCGGCTAATCCAACACGTGTTAAATGTACTGGATACGGCCCATGACCCGTTAAAAAGTGGACCATCCCACGGCTTGGGTCCACATGTGTTAGTCTCAGCCTCTCCTCAATATCTGGAAAAAAGGAATAGACGCGACGCCCCTTATCTGAAGAGTCCCATTCCCTTTGCCATGTTACATTACGCCATTTTTTGAGTCCCAGTCTGTCCCTGATCTCTTCCCCAGTTATCTCCCGCACCTTATCTCCTCTTCGTTTTTGAAGCCAATAGGAGGCAGCCCTATATTTTATTGTGATGTCAATGGGGTAGATTCCCATGACCACACACAGGGCTTCCGCAGATGTCGTGCTGAAAGCGCCAGTCATTCTCAGTAGCGTACTTCTCTGTCCTCTTCTAATTAGAGTTTTATTGGTTTGCAACAATAATCGGTGTGCCCAGGTACTTGCTGCAAAACATGCTATGGCCTCAAAGATTGCTATATGATATGTCCGTAGTAGCTTTAGTGGCAGTCTGTACTGCGTCGAGTTTAATCTGGCGAGCTTGTGCATGATTTTACTGGCTTTATCTATTGTTAGTTTCATGTGTTCGCTAAAATTTTGCTTCTCATCTAAGTGTAGGCCGAGGTAGCGCGTAACTTGTTTTCTCTGTATGTTAACATCGTTTAGTTTCAGAATCGGATTTCTCTGCAGCACTCCTTTGAGTAATATGTAAACTGTTTTGTTTGCAGCAATATGAAGTCTGTTTTTCTTACACCAACCGTCGATTTTCATGAGGAGTTGCGTGCCGTTCTGTTCCAGTGCGGCTCGTGAGTTGGCCGACGTCAGAAGTAGAAGATCGTCAGCATAAGCCACCACCCCTCTTACACGGTGATCTTGGGCCATAATATCCAAGAGGGGCTCAAAGACGATGTCCCAAAAAATCGGGCCACATATCGAGCCTTGTGGGCAGCCTTTACTAATACGTCTCACTACCTTTCTTGTGCCTCCTCTCCACTCCACTACTCTGTTACGACAGTAGTCTAGTAGACTGTTGTATAAAGATGCAGGTAACTGGATCTCTCTGAGGCGAGCAAACAGTGATGGCCACCATAGATTGTCAAAGGCTCCAGCCACATCAATAAGTATAGCCATCACGTACTTGTCCAGAGTGCTGTTCGTAATCTGTAGTGCTTGATTGATAGCATCGTCTATGCACTTCTCCTCTCTGAAGCCATACTGGAAGGGTGTAAGGCCGGTAAGACGTCTTTGGGACTGTAGCCTATCACACAATAGCCTTTCCTGCACTTTTGCCAGTGTGTTTAATAAACATATAGGACGGTATGTTTTAGGATCCGTCGGGTCCTTGTCCTCGGACTTTTTAATAATGACCGCCTCGGCTGTTTTCCACAAATGTGGGATTCTACCTGTGCTTAAAGCATCATTAAACAATTTTGTGAGAAATGGCGTAATTTGGATAACTGCCTGTTTTATTGTTTCTGGGAAGATTTTATCTGGGCCGGGTGCTTTACCACTCTTAAGTTTTTTGATTGCTATTGCGACTTCTTCTTGTGAGAATGGCAAGGTAATTCTGTCACTTATGTAAGTTTCCTTCATTTTACGTCTGAGATCTATGTGACACTGATCATCTTGTGTGTGGTCGTCATATGGCAGCAGTCTGCTTAAAAGATACTCAGCCGAGCTCCGCCATCCCTCCGTCATGGTGCCATCAGATTGTTTTAGTGTCGAGAGTACAGTCGGTGTCCTTAGGCGTTCTGACTGAAGTTTATACGGCTGCCCCCATATATCTTTTTGTAATTCTGTTTTAACAAAGTTTGTCCAATGATTGATCCTGGTTTTGTGTAATTCCTCTTTGTACTTATGTCTTGCATTTCTATAGAGTTGAAGCCTTATTTGTCTCTCCGGCGCCGTTTTCGCGGTCTGGTAGTGTTTACGTTTTACTCTAGATTCTCTACGCAGTCTGGTTAGTTCCGCTGACCATGGCAGCTGCTTTCCACCCTTATCATGTACCGTGGGGATACTTGCACGCTGCGCCTTCTGTAGGACACTAGTTAGAACGTGCGTCCTGTAGTCTATGCTGCCATTGACGGTTGACAAAGATGCTGCCGTGACCATATCCCTGAGTTTTGGCCAATTTGCCTTACTCATCAATAAACGCTGATGTTGAGCGTCCCTATTTTGTATGGACATAGGACGGGACAGGGACAGCGGGGACAGCGGGGACAGCGGGAATCTCGTTAATCCATTCATGCGCGTCACTAATTAGATGACGAGGCATTTGGCTATTCATTAGCCGTCTTTATTCATTGCTGAATAACACATATATATGTACAGATAGGGTGTGGCAGGTGTTTCACGCCATGTCCGCCACCGAGGTGGGGACTTACAGGGCGATGCCACAAGAAAAGGTTAAAACTACAATACATATACATATATATATGCTGGAAAAAACAGAAACAAAAACAACATAAGTTACGTACACAAAGAAGAAAGAACAAAGACGGGATATTCCTCCTGTGGATAGGCCCCAGGAGTCAAGGCGAAGAAAATAACCAGCATCCTATCCGACGCCGGCTCGCTCCATCGGACTGTGCGCCGTCATATATTCGAAAATGCGATAGCTCGTGCAGCAGCTTTGCAGTACTCTCGTGCTAAGCACCGCCAGTTCTCGGGGTCTAAATCCAAGTGCGGAGAGATCTCCGGCCGACGCTGGAGACCATACACCCCTCCAATTCAATGTCGCGGTGGACACTGTAACCTCCTCAACGTCACGGTGCAGGTTGGAGATGGCACGCCTGATGGACGGCGTGTTGTAGTAGGCCGCTTTCTCGGAGTGACACCAGTCGAGCCGGAGATGGTCTCCGACTACCTGGGCGTCGATGACGCGGGCAATGCCGTCTTTAACCGCCACCACGTCAGGCTTGCGGATTCCCTCAGGTGTGCGGAGGTGGGGCTCCACAGAGACATTGAAGCCCCTCTGCGCGAGTCCACGGGCGACATAGCGCACGATCGCGTCATGCCGCTTAACCCGGGACCCGTGCGTCCTGAAGCAAGCCTGTAACACGTGGTTGGCGGTCTCTACGGCCTGGCAGCCCGCGCGGCATCTGGTGTCCGCCTCCCGCCCGCGACTGCGCCGTGCCTTCGTGGGGAAGGCGTTGATGCGGGCACGGAGAGCGTCGATGAAGTTACGCCCAGATAGCAGGCGACTGGTGTCAGCGACCCACTGGTGTTGCCCCTTGACGGCGGCGGAAGATGACAGCGCCGCACCGTCAAAGGCAACGTGCAGGCGCGCGGCCCACATCTCTCCAACCTGCGTCGACGATTTGAGGAGGTGGCCCTCCCACATAAGATGCCGCTCCAGCGCCTCAATCTCACGCTGCACCTCGTCCCGGCCTGCACCGTCGGCGGCTGGCCCAATCCTCTTCAGCGCCAGGAGACGGGACCGGCGAAGTGTTGGCCCCATCCATCGGCATGATGGGATGCCGAGGCCTCCCTGGGCTACAGGAGCGTGGAAGTAGCCCAGGGGAGTGTCCGCCGGAAGGCGGAACCATCTCCTGACGGCGGCACGGATGGTCACATCTGCCGCTTTCAACGCACCCACTCGGGTGCGGCTGAGGGCCAGCCCATGGTACAGGCCAGGCAGAAGTACGGTGGTGAGGGCGTGGAGGCGCTGTTGCGGCTTGAGCGGAGCTCGGGAGATGACGTCCAGCTGCTCCACCAGGTGGCGTCGTGGGTTGAAAACGCAGCGACCAGCGGTGGAGAATTGCAGTCCCAGGTACCGGAAGGTTTCACCCACACGTAGGGCGGGCACGGTGGCGTTGCCCGCTTTGAAGGTACCGTCGGCGTCGACCTTCACCTTCTTGTCGCGGCCAGACGCGACTAAGGCGAGGGTGAAACACTTCCGGGCGTTGATCTGCAGCCCCAGATGGGCGAGGGCTGCGACGGCTGCGTCGATGAGGGACTGCAATCCCCTCGCGGTCGATGCAAAAAGCAGGACGTCATCTGCGAAGGCCGCAGCGTTAACTCTGCGACCAAGGATCCGAGCTCCGATGTGGGAGGGAAGTTGACTCAAAACATAGTCCACCGCAAAATTGAAAAGGAGGGGGGAGAGGGGGTCACCCTGACGCACACCCCTAGCCGGCTGCAGGGGCACGCCCACGTCGGCGCCGCCCGCTATCACCGTCGTGCTACCCTCGTAACACCTTTCGACGTACTCAATAAAGCAATCCGGCAGGCCATGAGCCCTCAGCACGGGGCGGAGGGCGGCATGGTCCACCGAATCGAACGCTTTAGAGACGTCGATCGATGCCACAAAAACAGAGCGACAGGAGCGGACTGCGTCGGTGAGAGCAGTGTCCAAGATGAAGGTGTTTTCCAACATCCCATCCCGGGGGATGAATGCCCGCTGACGTTCGTCCACAGCACATGCACGCATCAGGCGTGACGCGAGAACCTTGTGAAAGGTCCGCGCCAACACCGAGCAGACCGTAATGGGGCGAAAGTCAGCGGGGGATGTTGGTGCAGCCGTTTTGGGGAGAAGTGACGTCCGGGCGCGAAGCAGACGCTCGGGGAGGGCGCGGGCCAGGAGGAAGAGGTTCAAGAGTTTCACCAGGACTTCATGCGGCAGGCGCCGCAGCTCCGCTGGAGTCAGGCCGTCCGGCCCGGCTGCCGATCCCCTGGGCGGCAAGGCAGCAGCGACCTCCTCACGTGTGACCGGCCCCCATAGGCACTCAGGAGCGACAGGCTCCGAGTGCGGGAGAAGGCGGTCACGGATGAAGCCGGCGGTGGAGATCGGCTTCTTCGTGAAGAGGTCCGCCCAGAAGTCCAGCAGACCGGGGATGTCGGGTGGCGGCTGCAGCAGGGTGCCGTCCAGCAAGCCGCGCACGCAACGCGCACGCGACCTACGGAAGGCGTCCTGTGTCCGCGCGTATTCCCAGCGGCGCCGCTTGCGCTTCTGCAGCGGCGGGGCGGCAGGCGGCCGCTTGGATGGTTGGCGCGGCCGCTGTGTCCTGGTGATCGACCTCTCCCCCCTGGACCCGACCGACGCAAGGGCATCCGGGAGCATGCCCAGGATGACATCGGGCGGCGTGCCCCGCCCCAGACCAATGACTCGATCCAGGGCAGAGAAACGCTGGGCGGAAGCAGGTAGCCCCGCCAGATGCTCCCAGATGGCGGCGTCAGTCGGCCCCTCCGGCGGCGGCCCGGTGGTGTCGGCCGCGAAGTCCTCGGCTGCGTCGACGGGCGGCGCAGCGGCCTCGCCCGCGTCAGGCAGCGAGCTCGCTGCTCCACGGCGGGACGCCGGCTCTTCACCCCGACCGATCTCAAGTGCCTCCATGAATTGGCGGACAAGCTGCTTGTGGGCAGCTTGCCGCCGTCGGCACTTGATTGCCTCAAGCGTTCGGTCGGGGAACATCCTGGTAAGTTCTTGATTTACAAAGAAGAACCGGGCGTCCCTCTCCAGGAACAGTTCGGCCTCTGCCTTGGCGAGCGACAGGACTTCTTCCTCCGTCCACCTCGCGCGATGCCTCTCCGTCACGATCTCAGCGTTGGCGGCCGCAGGGTGTTGGCGGCGGCGATGGACCCCGAGACCGTTCTTCGTGGTAAAAGTGCGGTGGCACTCACTGCAAGCAAAGGGAGCTACACAAACTATCGCATTTTCGTTACGGCCGGTTGGCCGGATAGGTGCTGGGGTAGCTGGGGTGGCACCTTCAGCGGAAGGGCCACCATCTCTTGTTTCTTGTCGGCTGCCCCCAACTATAAAGGGATAATGCGAGGGGGGGCTGGTAACCCCCCCAAGCCCCTGGTGCGGTCTTCCACTCTGCAAAAATCAGCGGGCCCACGAGAAGGGGAGAAGACCGCAGGAGAGGAGAGGCTAAGAGGGCTAGGCCCATGTATTGCGCATCACTCTCCCTGTAACTATAACCCAAGGAAGGCACCTCGCAGCAGCAGCACGACTACATCAAGACCGCACTTCGAAAAGCCAAGTCCGGATGCAGCCACACCGCCGCCACTTGGCCACCTTAAGAGAGTCATAGTTACTCCCGCCGTTTACCCGCGCTTGCTTGAATTTCTTCACGTTGACATTCAGAGCACTGGGCAGAAATCACATTGCGTCAACACCCGCTAGGGCCATCGCAATGCTTTGTTTTAATTAGACAGTCGGATTCCCCCAGTCCGTGCCAGTTCTGAGTTGATCGTTGAATGGCGGCCGAAGAGAATCCGCGCACCCGCGCGCCCCCGGAGGAGCACGCTAAGGCGGACGCGGCCTCGCAGCAAGGAAGATCCGTGGGAGGCCAAGGCACGGGACCGAGCTCGGATCCTGCACGCAGGTTGAAGCACCGGGGCGCGAACGCCGCGCAGGCGCGCGCATCCTGCACCGCCGGCCAGCACGAGGCCAACCAACGGCGAGAGCAGACCACGCCCGCGCTAAACGCCCGCACTTACCGGCACCCCTACGGCACTCACCTCGCCCAGGCCCGGCACGTTAGCGCTGACCCACTTCCCGACCAAGCCCGACACGCCCCGATCCTCAGAGCCAATCCTTATCCCGAAGTTACGGATCCAATTTGCCGACTTCCCTTACCTACATTATTCTATCGACTAGAGGCTCTTCACCTTGGAGACCTGCTGCGGATATGGGTACGAACCGGCGCGACACCTCCACGTGGCCCTCTCCCGGATTTTCAAGGTCCGAGGGGAAGATCGGGACACCGCCGCAACTGCGGTGCTCTTCGCGTTCCAAACCCTATCTCCCTGCTAGAGGATTCCAGGG
>NW_025725902.1:95000-100000 GCF_021461395.2 Schistocerca americana
TGCCGACAGAGGCCCGGGAGCGTGCTGTCGTGGCATTGCCGGCGGGAGACAACACGCGCCACCTACGGTGGCCGGCAGCTCCAACGCCAGCGCCACAGAAGGACAAAAGCCCCACTTGGGTGCCGAAGCGAACTCTCCCAGCACAGCGCACGCGCCAACACGTCCGCACAGCTGCGATACAAACCACCTGCGAGAACCGCAGAGGCGACCGAGCAGCAGACGGCGTCGCGGCGCCGAGCGCCGGGCGGCGGCGCATCCTCAGCGCACACAGTCCTCAATCGGACCAGCACACTGCAGATGTCCACCGCGCTTCGCACCGGGCCCGCGAGGACCTACTTTGGCCGCACGGCGCCGCGTGCAGGGTGCGCCGGCGCGCAGCTGCGCCGCCTGCCGCCTCCGTCGGCCGGCGCGCCTGCCACTGGCCGCCCCCACCAGCCGGCTGTAGCGCGTGCGCCCACGCACCGCGCGGCCAGCACGCCGGGAGGCCCCCCCTCACCGGCCGGGGACGGTCCCACCCAGCCACCGCCGCGTATCGCTTCACACCCACATGCCATTCACGTTCGTGGGCATGGTGGGTATCGCTGAAACAACCGGTTGGTAGCTCAACCGATCGTCGCCATCACTGATTCACCTCTAGCGAGAACAACCGCACCACAACGGTTTACCAGTTGTTCATTTGCGTAACGTCACCAGCAAACGTAGACGTCCATCGCCATTTGCAAATTCAACGATTGTTGCATGCCTGTGTCAGGTGTCACGACACACTATGTCTGCCCACATACACGCAACAACATGTGCACGCTTCGCGAACACGTGGAAGGTGGCCCCCGTACGTATGCGATGTCCATTGCGCGAACGACTGTCAACCGGCCTCTGTCGCATGTCGCAGATGTGGAACGCAGTGCACCATGCTGTCACGGTGTGTGAGAAGAGACGACTACGTCTGACAACACGCGCCACTACATCAACAGACGGCTCATGCTGATCGCCATCCAGGGCATACCACACTGCAATCCGGCTCTTATAGGGAGACGACACATAGCTGAGTGCACAACAGTTGGACCGCATGGTTCGCCGTTGTTGGCGCAGTCGTTGTACGGTCACATGTACCACGATGTATCATTCAGTACATGAGGACCAATGTGCAGTACAGTGTGTGATTTGGACGTACAACATCAGCGGACAGTTGACACAGGCCGTACCACAGCGTAGGCTAAGTGCTTCGCCATGCGAATGCCAATGAACAACTGCGAAGGGCATTGAGCATGTACGTCCTGCTGCCATCCACATTACAGTGTATCGCTGCAAGGTGTTTAACATGAAGCGATACACTGGGGACCAGGCAGTGCGAGTAGCAAACTATATTGCGGGGGTTGCAGTTAGGCAACACTACACTAATTTAACGCGTCGTATGACAATTACAGAGCGGGTTAAGGCCCAACGTGTGTTGGGTTAAGGCCCAACGTGTGTTGGGTTAAGGCCCAACGTGTGTTGGGTTAAGGCCCAACGTGTGTTGGGTTAAGGCCCAACGTGTGTTGGGTTAAGGCCCAACGTGTGTTGGGTTAAGGCCCAACGTGTGTTGGGTTAAGGCCCAACGTGTGTTGGGTTAAGGCCCAACGTGTGTTGGGTTAAGGCCCAACGTGTGTTGGGTTAAGGCCCAACGTGTGTTGGGTTAAGGCCCAACGTGTGTTGGGTTAAGGCCCAACGTGTGTTGGGTTAAGGCCCAACGTGGGTTGGGTTAAGGCGCAACGTGGGTTGGGTTAAGGCCCAACGTGGGTTGGGTTAAGGCGCAACGTGGGTTGGGTTAAGGCGCAACGTGGGTTGGGTTAAGGCGCAACGTGGGTTAGGTTAAGGCGCAACGTGGGTTAGGTTAAGGCGCAACGTAGGTTAGGTTAAGGCGCAATATAGGTTAGGTTAAGGCGCAATATAGGTTAGGTTAAGGCGCAATATAGGTTAGGTTAAGGCGCAATATAGGTTAGGTTAAGGCGCAATATAGGTTAGGTTAAGGCGCAATATAGGTTAGGTTAAGGCGCAACGTAGGTTAGGTTAAGGCGCAACATAGGTTAGGTTAAGGCGCAACATAGGTTAGGTTAAGGCGCAACATGGGTTAGGTTAAGGCGCAATATAGGTTAGGTTAAGGCACAATATGGGTTAGGTTAAGGCACAATATGGGTTAGGTTAAGGCACAATATGGGTTAGGTTAAGGCACAATATGGGTTAGGTTAAGGCACAATATGGGTTAGGTTAAGGCACAATATGGGTTAGGTTAAGGCACAATATGGGTTAGGTTAAGGCACAATATGGGTTAGGTTAAGGCACAATATGGGTTAGGTTAAGGCACAATATGGGTTAGGTTAAGGCACAATATGGGTTAGGTTAAGGCACAATATGGGTTAGGTTAAGGCACAATATGGGTTAGGTTAAGGCACAATATGGGTTAGGTTAAGGCACAATATGGGTTAGGTTAAGGCACAATATGGGTTAGGTTAAGGCACAATATGGGTTAGGTTAAGGCACAATATGGGTTAGGTTAAGGCACAATATGGGTTAGGTTAAGGCACAATATGGGTTAGGTTAAGGCACAATATGGGTTAGGTTAAGGCACAATATGGGTTAGGTTAAGGCACAATATGGGTTAGGTTAAGGCACAATATGGGTTAGGTTAAGGCACAATATGGGTTAGGTTAAGGCACAATATGGGTTAGGTTAAGGCACAATATGGGTTAGGTTAAGGCACAATATGGGTTAGGTTAAGGCACAACGTGGGTTAGGTTAAGGCACAACGTGGGTTAGGTTAAGGCACAACGTGGGTTAGGTTAAGGCACAACGTGGGTTAGGTTAAGGCACAACGTGGGTTAGGTTAAGGCACAACGTGGGTTAGGTTAAGGCACAACGTGGGTTAGGTTAAGGCACAACGTGGGTTAGGTTAAGGCACAACGTGGGTTAGGTTAAGGCACAACGTGGGTTAGGTTAAGGCACAATACGGGTTAGGTTAAGGCACAATACGGGTTAGGTTAAGGCACAATACGGGTTAGGTTAAGGCACAATACGGGTTAGGTTAAGGCACAATACGGGTTAGGTTAAGGCACAATACGGGTTAGGTTAAGGCACAATACGGGTTAGGTTAAGGCACAATACGGGTTAGGTTAAGGCACAATACGGGTTAGGTTAAGGCACAATACGGGTTAGGTTAAGGCACAATACGGGTTAGGTTAAGGCACAATACGGGTTAGGTTAAGGCACAATACGGGTTAGGTTAAGGCACAATACGGGTTAGGTTAAGGTACAATACGGGTTAGGTTAAGGCACAATACGGGTTAGGTTAAGGCACAATACGGGTTAGGTTAAGGCACAATACGGGTTAGGTTAAGGCACAATATGGGTTAGGTTAAGGCACAATATGGGTTAGGTTAAGGCACAATATGGGTTAGGTTAAGGCACAATATGGGTTAGGTTAAGGCACAATATGGGTTAGGTTAAGGCACAATATGGGTTAGGTTAAGGCACAATATGGGTTAGGTTAAGGCACAATATGGGTTAGGTTAAGGCACAATATGGGTTAGGTTAAGGCACAATATGGGTTAGGTTAAGGCACAATATGGGTTAGGTTAAGGCACAATATGGGTTAGGTTAAGGCACAATATGGGTTAGGTTAAGGCACAATATGGGTTAGGTTAAGGCACAACGTGGGTTAGGTTAAGGCACAACGTGGGTTAGGTTAAGGCACAACGTGGGTTAGGTTAAGGCACAACGTGGGTTAGGTTAAGGCACAACGTGGGTTAGGTTAAGGCACAACGTGGGTTAGGTTAAGGCACAACGTGGGTTAGGTTAAGGCACAACGTGGGTTAGGTTAAGGCACAACGTGGGTTAGGTTAAGGCACAACGTGGGTTAGGTTAAGGCACAATACGGGTTAGGTTAAGGCACAATACGGGTTAGGTTAAGGCACAATACGGGTTAGGTTAAGGCACAATACGGGTTAGGTTAAGGCACAATACGGGTTAGGTTAAGGCACAATACGGGTTAGGTTAAGGCACAATACGGGTTAGGTTAAGGCACAATACGGGTTAGGTTAAGGCACAATACGGGTTAGGTTAAGGCACAACGTGGGTTAGGTTAAGGCACAACGTGGGTTAGGTTAAGGCACAACGTGGGTTAGGTTAAGGCACAACGTGGGTTAGGTTAAGGCACAACGTGGGTTAGGTTAAGGCACAACGTGGGTTAGGTTAAGGCACAACGTGGGTTAGGTTAAGGCACAATACGGGTTAGGTTAAGGCACAATACGGGTTAGGTTAAGGCACAATACGGGTTAGGTTAAGGCACAATACGGGTTAGGTTAAGGCACAATACGGGTTAGGTTAAGGCACAATACGGGTTAGGTTAAGGCACAATACGGGTTAGGTTAAGGCACAATACGGGTTAGGTTAAGGCACAATACGGGTTAGGTTAAGGTACACATTGTTGTAAGGAAAGGTGTTTTGGGGGGGGGGGGGGGCCGGTTTGTTGATTGTGATTATCGTAAGTAAATGACTGCGGCATCATCTGATTTGCCACGTCAGGGTGCACCTTTGGCTCATAACAGGCGTCGCTCTGATTCCATGCTTGTGGCAGACCTGTGTCTTTCATTCCTGCCATTGTTTGTGTGCTGTGACAGGAGGCAGTATTGTGATGTTGGGTGTACCCCTGTGTAGGACATGTGTGGGTGTTGGTGGCTTAGCTGAGCAATGGTGGTTGTCGGAAGGGTGGGATATTCTGTTTTGTGAGTGGACCTCCCGGTCTGGTTATGATAGTGTGGATAGTCTAATGTGGCGGAGAGGATGCACTGGGTGTTGTTCCATGCTGGTGCTTACATATTGTCTCTGTGCCTGTTACAGGCAGAGAGTAGTGCGTGATAAGAGTGTCTGGCTGACGTGTGGTTGTGATTGTGAGCAGAGTCTTTCAGCATGTATACGGACAGTTGTATACATTATCTGTATTTTGATGGCTCTATCTATTACTAATC
>NW_025725902.1:110000-112500 GCF_021461395.2 Schistocerca americana
CGATACACTGGGGACCAGGCAGTGCGAGTAGCAAACTATATTGCGGGGGTTGCAGTTAGGCAACACTACACTAATTTAACGCGTCGTATGACAATTACAGAGCGGGTTAAGGCCCAACGTGTGTTGGGTTAAGGCCCAACGTGTGTTGGGTTAAGGCCCAACGTGTGTTGGGTTAAGGCCCAACGTGTGTTGGGTTAAGGCCCAACGTGTGTTGGGTTAAGGCCCAACGTGTGTTGGGTTAAGGCCCAACGTGTGTTGGGTTAAGGCCCAACGTGTGTTGGGTTAAGGCCCAACGTGTGTTGGGTTAAGGCCCAACGTGTGTTGGGTTAAGGCCCAACGTGTGTTGGGTTAAGGCCCAACGTGTGTTGGGTTAAGGCCCAACGTGTGTTGGGTTAAGGCCCAACGTGGGTTGGGTTAAGGCGCAACGTGGGTTGGGTTAAGGCCCAACGTGGGTTGGGTTAAGGCGCAACGTGGGTTGGGTTAAGGCGCAACGTGGGTTAGGTTAAGGCGCAACGTGGGTTAGGTTAAGGCGCAACGTAGGTTAGGTTAAGGCGCAATATAGGTTAGGTTAAGGCGCAATATAGGTTAGGTTAAGGCGCAATATAGGTTAGGTTAAGGCGCAATATAGGTTAGGTTAAGGCGCAATATAGGTTAGGTTAAGGCGCAATATAGGTTAGGTTAAGGCGCAACGTAGGTTAGGTTAAGGCGCAACATAGGTTAGGTTAAGGCGCAACATAGGTTAGGTTAAGGCGCAACATGGGTTAGGTTAAGGCGCAATATAGGTTAGGTTAAGGCACAATATGGGTTAGGTTAAGGCACAATATGGGTTAGGTTAAGGCACAATATGGGTTAGGTTAAGGCACAATATGGGTTAGGTTAAGGCACAATATGGGTTAGGTTAAGGCACAATATGGGTTAGGTTAAGGCACAATATGGGTTAGGTTAAGGCACAATATGGGTTAGGTTAAGGCACAATATGGGTTAGGTTAAGGCACAATATGGGTTAGGTTAAGGCACAATATGGGTTAGGTTAAGGCACAATATGGGTTAGGTTAAGGCACAATATGGGTTAGGTTAAGGCACAATATGGGTTAGGTTAAGGCACAATATGGGTTAGGTTAAGGCACAATATGGGTTAGGTTAAGGCACAATATGGGTTAGGTTAAGGCACAATATGGGTTAGGTTAAGGCACAATATGGGTTAGGTTAAGGCACAATATGGGTTAGGTTAAGGCACAATATGGGTTAGGTTAAGGCACAATATGGGTTAGGTTAAGGCACAATATGGGTTAGGTTAAGGCACAATATGGGTTAGGTTAAGGCACAATATGGGTTAGGTTAAGGCACAATATGGGTTAGGTTAAGGCACAATATGGGTTAGGTTAAGGCACAATATGGGTTAGGTTAAGGCACAATATGGGTTAGGTTAAGGCACAATGTGGGTTAGGTTAAGGCACAATGTGGGTTAGGTTAAGGCACAACGTGGGTTAGGTTAAGGCACAACGTGGGTTAGGTTAAGGCACAACGTGGGTTAGGTTAAGGCACAACGTGGGTTAGGTTAAGGCACAACGTGGGTTAGGTTAAGGCACAACGTGGGTTAGGTTAAGGCACAACGTGGGTTAGGTTAAGGCACAACGTGGGTTAGGTTAAGGCACAACGTGGGTTAGGTTAAGGCACAATACGGGTTAGGTTAAGGCACAATACGGGTTAGGTTAAGCCACAATACGGGTTAGGATAAGGCACAATACGGGTTAGGTTAAGGCACAATACGGGTTAGGTTAAGGCACAATACGGGTTAGGTTAAGGCACAATACGGGTTAGGTTAAGGCACAATACGGGTTAGGTTAAGGCACAATACGGGTTAGGTTAAGGCACAATACGGGTTAGGTTAAGGCACAATACGGGTTAGGTTAAGGCACAATACGGGTTAGGTTAAGGCACAATACGGGTTAGGTTAAGGCACAATACGGGTTAGGTTAAGGTACAATACGGGTTAGGTTAAGGCACAATACGGGTTAGGTTAAGGCACAATACGGGTTAGGTTAAGGCACAATATGGGTTAGGTTAAGGCACAATATGGGTTAGGTTAAGGCACAATATGGGTTAGGTTAAGGCACAATATGGGTTAGGTTAAGGCACAATATGGGTTAGGTTAAGGCACAATATGGGTTAGGTTAAGGCACAATATGGGTTAGGTTAAGGCACAATATGGGTTAGGTTAAGGCACAATATGGGTTAGGTTAAGGCACAATATGGGTTAGGTTAAGGCACAATATGGGTTAGGTTAAGGCACAATATGGGTTAGGTTAAGGCACAATATGGGTTAGGTTAAGGCACAACGTGGGTTAGGTTAAGGCACAACGTGGGTTAGGTTAAGGCACAACGTGGGTTAGGTTAAGGCACAACGTGGGTTAGGTTAAGGCACAACGTGGGTTAGGTTAAGGCACAACGTGGGTTAGGTTAAGGCACAACGTGGGTTAGGTTAAGGCACAACGTGGGT
>NW_025725902.1:122500-127500 GCF_021461395.2 Schistocerca americana
AGCTGCGATACAAACCACCTGCGAGAACCGCAGAGGCGACCGAGCAGCAGACGGCGTCGCGGCGCCGAGCGCCGGGCGGCGGCGCATCCTCAGCGCACACAGTCCTCAATCGGACCAGCACACTGCAGATGTCCACCGCGCTTCGCACCGGGCCCGCGAGGACCTACTTTGGCCGCACGGCGCCGCGTGCAGGGTGCGCCGGCGCGCAGCTGCGCCGCCTGCCGCCTCCGTCGGCCGGCGCGCCTGCCACTGGCCGCCCCCACCAGCCGGCTGTAGCGCGTGCGCCCACGCACCGCGCGGCCAGCACGCCGGGAGGCCCCCCCTCACCGGCCGGGGACGGTCCCACCCAGCCACCGCCGCGTATCGCTTCACACCCACATGCCATTCACGTTCGTGGGCATGGTGGGTATCGCTGAAACAACCGGTTGGTAGCTCAACCGATCGTCGCCATCACTGATTCACCTCTAGCGAGAACAACCGCACCACAACGGTTTACCAGTTGTTCATTTGCGTAACGTCACCAGCAAACGTAGACGTCCATCGCCATTTGCAAATTCAACGATTGTTGCATGCCTGTGTCAGGTGTCACGACACACTATGTCTGCCCACATACACGCAACAACATGTGCACGCTTCGCGAACACGTGGAAGGTGGCCCCCGTACGTATGCGATGTCCATTGCGCGAACGACTGTCAACCGGCCTCTGTCGCATGTCGCAGATGTGGAACGCAGTGCACCATGCTGTCACGGTGTGTGAGAAGAGACGACTACGTCTGACAACACGCGCCACTACATCAACAGACGGCTCATGCTGATCGCCATCCAGGGCATACCACACTGCAATCCGGCTCTTATAGGGAGACGACACATAGCTGAGTGCACAACAGTTGGACCGCATGGTTCGCCGTTGTTGGCGCAGTCGTTGTACGGTCACATGTACCACGATGTATCATTCAGTACATGAGGACCAATGTGCAGTACAGTGTGTGATTTGGACGTACAACATCAGCGGACAGTTGACACAGGCCGTACCACAGCGTAGGCTAAGTGCTTCGCCATGCGAATGCCAATGAACAACTGCGAAGGGCATTGAGCATGTACGTCCTGCTGCCATCCACATTACAGTGTATCGCTGCAAGGTGTTTAACATGAAGCGATACACTGGGGACCAGGCAGTGCGAGTAGCAAACTATATTGCGGGGGTTGCAGTTAGGCAACACTACACTAATTTAACGCGTCGTATGACAATTACAGAGCGGGTTAAGGCCCAACGTGTGTTGGGTTAAGGCCCAACGTGTGTTGGGTTAAGGCCCAACGTGTGTTGGGTTAAGGCCCAACGTGTGTTGGGTTAAGGCCCAACGTGTGTTGGGTTAAGGCCCAACGTGTGTTGGGTTAAGGCGCAACGTGGGTTAGGTTAAGGCGCAACGTAGGTTAGGTTAAGGCGCAATATAGGTTAGGTTAAGGCGCAATATAGGTTAGGTTAAGGCGCAATATAGGTTAGGTTAAGGCGCAATATAGGTTAGGTTAAGGCGCAATATAGGTTAGGTTAAGGCGCAATATAGGTTAGGTTAAGGCGCAACGTAGGTTAGGTTAAGGCGCAACATAGGTTAGGTTAAGGCGCAACATAGGTTAGGTTAAGGCGCAACATGGGTTAGGTTAAGGCGCAATATAGGTTAGGTTAAGGCACAATATGGGTTAGGTTAAGGCACAATATGGGTTAGGTTAAGGCACAATATGGGTTAGGTTAAGGCACAATATGGGTTAGGTTAAGGCACAATATGGGTTAGGTTAAGGCACAATATGGGTTAGGTTAAGGCACAATATGGGTTAGGTTAAGGCACAATATGGGTTAGGTTAAGGCACAATATGGGTTAGGTTAAGGCACAATATGGGTTAGGTTAAGGCACAATATGGGTTAGGTTAAGGCACAATATGGGTTAGGTTAAGGCACAATATGGGTTAGGTTAAGGCACAATATGGGTTAGGTTAAGGCACAATATGGGTTAGGTTAAGGCACAATATGGGTTAGGTTAAGGCACAATATGGGTTAGGTTAAGGCACAATATGGGTTAGGTTAAGGCACAATATGGGTTAGGTTAAGGCACAATATGGGTTAGGTTAAGGCACAATATGGGTTAGGTTAAGGCACAATATGGGTTAGGTTAAGGCACAATATGGGTTAGGTTAAGGCACAATATGGGTTAGGTTAAGGCACAATATGGGTTAGGTTAAGGCACAATATGGGTTAGGTTAAGGCACAATATGGGTTAGGTTAAGGCACAATATGGGTTAGGTTAAGGCACAATGTGGGTTAGGTTAAGGCACAACGTGGGTTAGGTTAAGGCACAACGTGGGTTAGGTTAAGGCACAACGTGGGTTAGGTTAAGGCACAACGTGGGTTAGGTTAAGGCACAACGTGGGTTAGGTTAAGGCACAACGTGGGTTAGGTTAAGGCACAACGTGGGTTAGGTTAAGGCACAACGTGGGTTAGGTTAAGGCACAACGTGGGTTAGGTTAAGGCACAATACGGGTTAGGTTAAGGCACAATACGGGTTAGGTTAAGGCACAATACGGGTTAGGTTAAGGCACAATACGGGTTAGGTTAAGGCACAATACGGGTTAGGTTAAGGCACAATACGGGTTAGGTTAAGGCACAATACGGGTTAGGTTAAGGCACAATACGGGTTAGGTTAAGGCACAATACGGGTTAGGTTAAGGCACAATACGGGTTAGGTTAAGGCACAATACGGGTTAGGTTAAGGCACAATACGGGTTAGGTTAAGGCACAATACGGGTTAGGTTAAGGCACAATACGGGTTAGGTTAAGGCACAATACGGGTTAGGTTAAGGCACAATACGGGTTAGGTTAAGGCACAATACGGGTTAGGTTAAGGCACAATACGGGTTAGGTTAAGGCACAATATGGGTTAGGTTAAGGCACAATATGGGTTAGGTTAAGGCACAATATGGGTTAGGTTAAGGCACAATATGGGTTAGGTTAAGGCACAATATGGGTTAGGTTAAGGCACAATATGGGTTAGGTTAAGGCACAATATGGGTTAGGTTAAGGCACAATATGGGTTAGGTTAAGGCACAATATGGGTTAGGTTAAGGCACAATATGGGTTAGGTTAAGGCACAATATGGGTTAGGTTAAGGCACAATATGGGTTAGGTTAAGGCACAATATGGGTTAGGTTAAGGCACAATATGGGTTAGGTTAAGGCACAACGTGGGTTAGGTTAAGGCACAACGTGGGTTAGGTTAAGGCACAACGTGGGTTAGGTTAAGGCACAACGTGGGTTAGGTTAAGGCACAACGTGGGTTAGGTTAAGGCACAACGTGGGTTAGGTTAAGGCACAACGTGGGTTAGGTTAAGGCACAACGTGGGTTAGGTTAAGGCACAACGTGGGTTAGGTTAAGGCACAATACGGGTTAGGTTAAGGCACAATACGGGTTAGGTTAAGGCACAATACGGGTTAGGTTAAGGCACAATACGGGTTAGGTTAAGGCACAATACGGGTTAGGTTAAGGCACAATACGGGTTAGGTTAAGGCACAATACGGGTTAGGTTAAGGCACAATACGGGTTAGGTTAAGGCACAATACGGGTTAGGTTAAGGCACAATACGGGTTAGGTTAAGGCACAACGTGGGTTAGGTTAAGGCACAACGTGGGTTAGGTTAAGGCACAACGTGGGTTAGGTTAAGGCACAACGTGGGTTAGGTTAAGGCACAACGTGGGTTAGGTTAAGGCACAACGTGGGTTAGGTTAAGGCACAACGTGGGTTAGGTTAAGGCACAATACGGGTTAGGTTAAGGCACAATACGGGTTAGGTTAAGGCACAATACGGGTTAGGTTAAGGCACAATACGGGTTAGGTTAAGGCACAATACGGGTTAGGTTAAGGCACAATACGGGTTAGGTTAAGGCACAATACGGGTTAGGTTAAGGCACAATACGGGTTAGGTTAAGGCACAATACGGGTTAGGTTAAGGTACACATTGTTGTAAGGAAAGGTGTTTTGGGGGGGGGGGGGGGGCCGGTTTGTTGATTGTGATTATCGTAAGTAAATGACTGCGGCATCATCTGATTTGCCACGTCAGGGTGCACCTTTGGCTCATAACAGGCGGCGCTCTGATTCCATGCTTGTGGCAGACCTGTGTCTTTCATTCCTGCCATTGTTTGTGTGCTGTGACAGGAGGCAGTATTGTGATGTTGGGTGTACCCCTGTGTAGGACATGTGTGGGTGTTGGTGGCTTAGCTGAGCAATGGTGGTTGTCGGAAGGGTGGGATATTCTGTTTTGTGAGTGGACCTCCCGGTCTGGTTATGATAGTGTGGATAGTCTAATGTGGCGGAGAGGATGCACTGGGTGTTGTTCCATGCTGGTGCTTACATATTGTCTCTGTGCCTGTTACAGGCAGAGAGTAGTGCGTGATAAGAGTGTCTGGCTGACGTGTGGTTGTGATTGTGAGCAGAGTCTTTCAGCATGTATACGGACAGTTGTATACATTATCTGTATTTTGATGGCTCTATCTATTACTAATCAGCGCCGTGTATACGTTTCATCCGGTTCCAGTCGAAACTGTTGTATCTCTGTACATTAGTGACACGGCGAGGCCGCCATGTAGTTACTCGTCTCGGCAGCTTCCACCGGTGTATGGCAAATGATTATAAGGAATCAGTCTAGTCGTCAATACCGATAGTGTGACGTCACATGTCTGGGGTGGGGGACGCTGCGCCCTTCCGGTGGGTCATGGCCTAGAAAGACTCTTCCCACGCAGGGGGGCTTGGACTGTCATTGACTCTTCCGAGTAATATACTTGCCGTACGTTTTTGCGACTGCGAGTGCAACGCTCACCGGTACCGACATGGATGGAGCGCCTCCTAGCTGACCGCTGAGCATCTGCATTCGTACAGAGAGCAACGCGATCGCGTCTGTAGCTCGTAAGTGGTACAGCTCGCAGCTCATGTATAGGGACAGCGGGAATGTCGCATATTG
>NW_025725902.1:135000-140000 GCF_021461395.2 Schistocerca americana
AATTTGCGCGCCTGCTGCCTTCCTTGGATGTGGTAGCCGTTTCTCAGGCTCCCTCTCCGGAATCGAACGCTGATTCCCCGTTACCCGTTACAACCATGGTAGGCGCAGAACCTACCATCGACAGTTGATAAGGCAGACATTTGAAAGATGCGTCGCCGGTACGAGGACCGTGCGATCAGCCCAAAGTTATTCAGAGTCACCAAGGCAAACGGACCGGACGAGCCGACCGATTGGTTTTGATCTAATAAAAGCGTCCCTTCCATCTCTGGTCGGGACTCTGTTTGCATGTATTAGCTCTAGAATTACCACAGTTATCCAAGTAACGTGGGTACGATCTAAGGAACCATAACTGATTTAATGAGCCATTCGCGGTTTCACCTTAATGCGGCTTGTACTGAGACATGCATGGCTTAATCTTTGAGACAAGCATATGACTACTGGCAGGATCAACCAGGGAGCTGCGTCAACTAGAGCTGAGCAGCCGGCCGCCCGGGAGTGTGTCCCGGGGGCCCGCGCGAACACGCAAGCGTCCGCTCAATTATTCTGCAAACAGGAGGAGGCTGAGCTCCCCTGCACGATACACCTCGAAACCCTCTCAGGTCCCGGCGGCGCGCAGCGCCGTCCTAAGTACTTGGTCGGGTTCGAGAGAGGCGCAATCGCCCGGAGTTTGGCGAGTAGACGCTTTAGGTGCGACCACCCGTGCTCCCAACTGAGCTTGCCGCTGCCGACAGAGGCCCGGGAGCGTGCTGTCGTGGCATTGCCGGCGGGAGACAACACGCGCCACCTACGGTGGCCGGCAGCTCCAACGCCAGCGCCACAGAAGGACAAAAGCCCCACTTGGGTGCCGAAGCGAACTCTCCCAGCACAGCGCACGCGCCAACACGTCCGCACAGCTGCGATACAAACCACCTGCGAGAACCGCAGAGGCGACCGAGCAGCAGACGGCGTCGCGGCGCCGAGCGCCGGGCGGCGGCGCATCCTCAGCGCACACAGTCCTCAATCGGACCAGCACACTGCAGATGTCCACCGCGCTTCGCACCGGGCCCGCGAGGACCTACTTTGGCCGCACGGCGCCGCGTGCAGGGTGCGCCGGCGCGCAGCTGCGCCGCCTGCCGCCTCCGTCGGCCGGCGCGCCTGCCACTGGCCGCCCCCACCAGCCGGCTGTAGCGCGTGCGCCCACGCACCGCGCGGCCAGCACGCCGGGAGGCCCCCCCTCACCGGCCGGGGACGGTCCCACCCAGCCACCGCCGCGTATCGCTTCACACCCACATGCCATTCACGTTCGTGGGCATGGTGGGTATCGCTGAAACAACCGGTTGGTAGCTCAACCGATCGTCGCCATCACTGATTCACCTCTAGCGAGAACAACCGCACCACAACGGTTTACCAGTTGTTCATTTGCGTAACGTCACCAGCAAACGTAGACGTCCATCGCCATTTGCAAATTCAACGATTGTTGCATGCCTGTGTCAGGTGTCACGACACACTATGTCTGCCCACATACACGCAACAACATGTGCACGCTTCGCGAACACGTGGAAGGTGGCCCCCGTACGTATGCGATGTCCATTGCGCGAACGACTGTCAACCGGCCTCTGTCGCATGTCGCAGATGTGGAACGCAGTGCACCATGCTGTCACGGTGTGTGAGAAGAGACGACTACGTCTGACAACACGCGCCACTACATCAACAGACGGCTCATGCTGATCGCCATCCAGGGCATACCACACTGCAATCCGGCTCTTATAGGGAGACGACACATAGCTGAGTGCACAACAGTTGGACCGCATGGTTCGCCGTTGTTGGCGCAGTCGTTGTACGGTCACATGTACCACGATGTATCATTCAGTACATGAGGACCAATGTGCAGTACAGTGTGTGATTTGGACGTACAACATCAGCGGACAGTTGACACAGGCCGTACCACAGCGTAGGCTAAGTGCTTCGCCATGCGAATGCCAATGAACAACTGCGAAGGGCATTGAGCATGTACGTCCTGCTGCCATCCACATTACAGTGTATCGCTGCAAGGTGTTTAACATGAAGCGATACACTGGGGACCAGGCAGTGCGAGTAGCAAACTATATTGCGGGGGTTGCAGTTAGGCAACACTACACTAATTTAACGCGTCGTATGACAATTACAGAGCGGGTTAAGGCCCAACGTGTGTTGGGTTAAGGCCCAACGTGTGTTGGGTTAAGGCCCAACGTGTGTTGGGTTAAGGCCCAACGTGTGTTGGGTTAAGGCCCAACGTGTGTTGGGTTAAGGCCCAACGTGTGTTGGGTTAAGGCCCAACGTGTGTTGGGTTAAGGCCCAACGTGTGTTGGGTTAAGGCCCAACGTGTGTTGGGTTAAGGCCCAACGTGTGTTGGGTTAAGGCCCAACGTGTGTTGGGTTAAGGCCCAACGTGTGTTGGGTTAAGGCCCAACGTGTGTTGGGTTAAGGCCCAACGTGTGTTGGGTTAAGGCCCAACGTGGGTTGGGTTAAGGCGCAACGTGGGTTGGGTTAAGGCCCAACGTGGGTTGGGTTAAGGCGCAACGTGGGTTGGGTTAAGGCGCAACGTGGGTTGGGTTAAGGCGCAACGTGGGTTAGGTTAAGGCGCAACGTGGGTTAGGTTAAGGCGCAACGTAGGTTAGGTTAAGGCGCAATATAGGTTAGGTTAAGGCGCAATATAGGTTAGGTTAAGGCGCAATATAGGTTAGGTTAAGGCGCAATATAGGTTAGGTTAAGGCGCAATATAGGTTAGGTTAAGGCGCAACATAGGTTAGGTTAAGGCGCAACATAGGTTAGGTTAAGGCGCAACATAGGTTAGGTTAAGGCGCAACATGGGTTAGGTTAAGGCGCAATATAGGTTAGGTTAAGGCACAATATGGGTTAGGTTAAGGCACAATATGGGTTAGGTTAAGGCACAATATGGGTTAGGTTAAGGCACAATATGGGTTAGGTTAAGGCACAATATGGGTTAGGTTAAGGCACAATATGGGTTAGGTTAAGGCACAATATGGGTTAGGTTAAGGCACAATATGGGTTAGGTTAAGGCACAATATGGGTTAGGTTAAGGCACAATATGGGTTAGGTTAAGGCACAATATGGGTTAGGTTAAGGCACAATATGGGTTAGGTTAAGGCACAATATGGGTTAGGTTAAGGCACAATATGGGTTAGGTTAAGGCACAATATGGGTTAGGTTAAGGCACAATATGGGTTAGGTTAAGGCACAATATGGGTTAGGTTAAGGCACAATATGGGTTAGGTTAAGGCACAATATGGGTTAGGTTAAGGCACAATATGGGTTAGGTTAAGGCACAATATGGGTTAGGTTAAGGCACAATATGGGTTAGGTTAAGGCACGATATGGGTTAGGTTAAGGCACAATATGGGTTAGGTTAAGGCACAATATGGGTTAGGTTAAGGCACAATATGGGTTAGGTTAAGGCACAATATGGGTTAGGTTAAGGCACAATGTGGGTTAGGTTAAGGCACAACGTGGGTTAGGTTAAGGCACAACGTGGGTTAGGTTAAGGCACAACGTGGGTTAGGTTAAGGCACAACGTGGGTTAGGTTAAGGCACAACGTGGGTTAGGTTAAGGCACAACGTGGGTTAGGTTAAGGCACAACGTGGGTTAGGTTAAGGCACAACGTGGGTTAGGTTAAGGCACAACGTGGGTTAGGTTAAGGCACAACGTGGGTTAGGTTAAGGCACAATACGGGTTAGGTTAAGGCACAATACGGGTTAGGTTAAGGCACAATACGGGTTAGGTTAAGGCACAATACGGGTTAGGTTAAGGCACAATACGGGTTAGGTTAAGGCACAATACGGGTTAGGTTAAGGCACAATACGGGTTAGGTTAAGGCACAATACGGGTTAGGTTAAGGCACAATACGGGTTAGGTTAAGGCACAATACGGGTTAGGTTAAGGCACAATACGGGTTAGGTTAAGGCACAATACGGGTTAGGTTAAGGCACAATACGGGTTAGGTTAAGGCACAATACGGGTTAGGTTAAGGCACAATACGGGTTAGGTTAAGGCACAATACGGGTTAGGTTAAGGCACAATACGGGTTAGGTTAAGGCACAATATGGGTTAGGTTAAGGCACAATATGGGTTAGGTTAAGGCACAATATGGGTTAGGTTAAGGCACAATATGGGTTAGGTTAAGGCACAATATGGGTTAGGTTAAGGCACAATATGGGTTAGGTTAAGGCACAATATGGGTTAGGTTAAGGCACAATATGGGTTAGGTTAAGGCACAATATGGGTTAGGTTAAGGCACAATATGGGTTAGGTTAAGGCACAATATGGGTTAGGTTAAGGCACAACGTGGGTTAGGTTAAGGCACAACGTGGGTTAGGTTAAGGCACAACGTGGGTTAGGTTAAGGCACAACGTGGGTTAGGTTAAGGCACAACGTGGGTTAGGTTAAGGCACAACGTGGGTTAGGTTAAGGCACAACGTGGGTTAGGTTAAGGCACAACGTGGGTTAGGTTAAGGCACAATACGGGTTAGGTTAAGGCACAATACGGGTTAGGTTAAGGCACAATACGGGTTAGGTTAAGGCACAATACGGGTTAGGTTAAGGCACAATACGGGTTAGGTTAAGGCACAATACGGGTTAGGTTAAGGCACAATACGGGTTAGGTTAAGGCACAATACGGGTTAGGTTAAGGCACAACGTGGGTTAGGTTAAGGCACAACGTGGGTTAGGTTAAGGCACAACGTGGGTTAGGTTAAGGCACAACGTGGGTTAGGTTAAGGCACAACGTGGGTTAGGTTAAGGCACAACGTGGGTTAGGTTAAGGCACAACGTGGGTTAGGTTAAGGCACAATACGGGTTAGGTTAAGGCACAATACGGGTTAGGTTAAGGCACAATACGGGTTAGGTTAAGGCACAATACGGGTTAGGTTAAGGCACAATACGGGTTAGGTTAAGGCACAATACGGGTTAGGTTAAGGCACAATACGGGTTAGGTTAAGGCACAATACGGGTTAGGTTAAGGCACA
>NW_025725902.1:145000-147500 GCF_021461395.2 Schistocerca americana
CAGCATATTCGTGACAGACTCCCACTACAGGAGACCGGACCCATACCAACTCCTGTTTGCCCCCAACGGCAAAAGGGGACTTACTACAAGGTCGGCAGGAGGATCCTGCATGGCACTGCCTGTTCAATATATTCAGCAGCAACCCTCCACTACAGAGGGCCCCCAGAGAAGCTCATGGGGCCTTGGTCCGGGGCTACCTATTGACATATATTCGGCAGCTACCTCCTATTACGGGAGGCGTTCCCCTATCCGCCACCCGGGGACCCGACTTCGTAGCGTGGCCAGCGCTCGGACCCTGCTCCGACACGGTAGAAATCACATTGCGTCAACACCCGCTAGGGCCATCGCAATGCTTTGTTTTAATTAGACAGTCGGATTCCCCCAGTCCGTGCCAGTTCTGAGTTGATCGTTGAATGGCGGCCGAAGAGAATCCGCGCACCCGCGCGCCCCCGGAGGAGCACGCTAAGGCGGACGCGGCCTCGCAGCAAGGAAGATCCGTGGGAGGCCAAGGCACGGGACCGAGCTCGGATCCTGCACGCAGGTTGAAGCACCGGGGCGCGAACGCCGCGCAGGCGCGCGCATCCTGCACCGCCGGCCAGCACGAGGCCAACCAACGGCGAGAGCAGACCACGCCCGCGCTAAACGCCCGCACTTACCGGCACCCCTACGGCACTCACCTCGCCCAGGCCCGGCACGTTAGCGCTGACCCACTTCCCGACCAAGCCCGACACGCCCCGATCCTCAGAGCCAATCCTTATCCCGAAGTTACGGATCCAATTTGCCGACTTCCCTTACCTACATTATTCTATCGACTAGAGGCTCTTCACCTTGGAGACCTGCTGCGGATATGGGTACGAACCGGCGCGACACCTCCACGTGGCCCTCTCCCGGATTTTCAAGGTCCGAGGGGAAGATCGGGACACCGCCGCAACTGCGGTGCTCTTCGCGTTCCAAACCCTATCTCCCTGCTAGAGGATTCCAGGGAACTCGAACGCTCATGCAGAAAAGAAAACTCTTCCCCGATCTCCCGACGGCGTCTCCGGGTCCTTTTGGGTTACCCCGACGAGCATCTCTAAAAGAGGGGCCCGACTTGTATCGGTTCCGCTGCCGGGTTCCGGAATAGGAACCGGATTCCCTTTCGCCCAACGGGGGCCAGCACAAAGTGCATCATGCTATGACGGCCCCCATCAACATCGGATTTCTCCTAGGGCTTAGGATCGACTGACTCGTGTGCAACGGCTGTTCACACGAAACCCTTCTCCGCGTCAGCCCTCCAGGGCCTCGCTGGAGTATTTGCTACTACCACCAAGATCTGCACCGACGGCGGCTCCAGGCAGGCTCACGCCCAGACCCTTCTGCGCCCACCGCCGCGACCCTCCTACTCGTCAGGGCTTCGCGGCCGGCCGCAAGGACCGGCCATGACTGCCAGACTGACGGCCGAGTATAGGCACGACGCTTCAGCGCCATCCATTTTCAGGGCTAGTTGCTTCGGCAGGTGAGTTGTTACACACTCCTTAGCGGATTCCGACTTCCATGGCCACCGTCCTGCTGTCTTAAGCAACCAACGCCTTTCATGGTTTCCCATGAGCGTCGATTCGGGCGCCTTAACTCGGCGTTTGGTTCATCCCACAGCGCCAGTTCTGCTTACCAAAAGTGGCCCACTTGGCACTCCGATCCGAGTCGTTTGCTCGCGGCTTCAGCATATCAAGCAAGCCGGAGATCTCACCCATTTAAAGTTTGAGAATAGGTTGAGGTCGTTTCGGCCCCAAGGCCTCTAATCATTCGCTTTACCGGATGAGACTCGTACGAGCACCAGCTATCCTGAGGGAAACTTCGGAGGGAACCAGCTACTAGATGGTTCGATTAGTCTTTCGCCCCTATACCCAGCTCCGACGATCGATTTGCACGTCAGAATCGCTACGGACCTCCATCAGGGTTTCCCCTGACTTCGTCCTGGCCAGGCATAGTTCACCATCTTTCGGGTCCCAACGTGTACGCTCTAGGTGCGCCTCACCTCGCAATGAGGACGAGACGCCCCGGGAGTGCGGAGGCCGCCGCCCCGTGAAGGGCGGGGAAGCCCCATCCTCCCTCGGCCCGCGCAAGGCGAGACCTTCACTTTCATTACGCCTTTAGGTTTCGTACAGCCCAATGACTCGCGCACATGTTAGACTCCTTGGTCCGTGTTTCAAGACGGGTCGTGAAATTGTCCAAAGCTGAAGCGCCGCTGACGGGAGCGATTATTCCGCCCGAGAGCATCCCGAGCCAACAGCGGCGCGGGTCCGGGGCCGGGCCAGGTAGGTCCGTCATCCGGGAAGAACCGCGCGCGCTTGCCGGGAGCCCGAGCGCCCAAAGGGGCGAATCGACTCCTCCAGATATACCGCCGGGCAGCCAGCCAGGACACCGGGGCTCTGCCCAACAGACGCGAACCGAGGCCCGCGGAAGGACAGGCTGCGCACCCGGGCCGTAGGCCGGCACCCAGCGGGTCGCGACGTCCTACTAG
>NW_025725902.1:150000-155000 GCF_021461395.2 Schistocerca americana
GGACGTCCCACGATACATGCCAGTTAAACACCGACGGGCGGTGAACCAACAGCGTGGGACACAAATCCAACTACGAGCTTTTTAACCGCAACAACTTTAATATACGCTATTGGAGCTGGAATTACCGCGGCTGCTGGCACCAGACTTGCCCTCCAATAGATACTCGTTAAAGGATTTAAAGTGTACTCATTCCGATTACGGGGCCTCGGATGAGTCCCGTATCGTTATTTTTCGTCACTACCTCCCCGTGCCGGGAGTGGGTAATTTGCGCGCCTGCTGCCTTCCTTGGATGTGGTAGCCGTTTCTCAGGCTCCCTCTCCGGAATCGAACCCTGATTCCCCGTTACCCGTTACAACCATGGTAGGCGCAGAACCTACCATCGACAGTTGATAAGGCAGACATTTGAAAGATGCGTCGCCGGTACGAGGACCGTGCGATCAGCCCAAAGTTATTCAGAGTCACCAAGGCAAACGGACCGGACGAGCCGACCGATTGGTTTTGATCTAATAAAAGCGTCCCTTCCATCTCTGGTCGGGACTCTGTTTGCATGTATTAGCTCTAGAATTACCACAGTTATCCAAGTAACGTGGGTACGATCTAAGGAACCATAACTGATTTAATGAGCCATTCGCGGTTTCACCTTAATGCGGCTTGTACTGAGACATGCATGGCTTAATCTTTGAGACAAGCATATGACTACTGGCAGGATCAACCAGGGAGCTGCGTCAACTAGAGCTGAGCAGCCGGCCGCCCGGGAGTGTGTCCCGGGGGCCCGCGCGAACACGCAAGCGTCCGCTCAATTATTCTGCAAACAGGAGGAGGCTGAGCTCCCCTGCACGATACACCTCGAAACCCTCTCAGGTCCCGGCGGCGCGCAGCGCCGTCCTAAGTACTTGGTCGGGTTCGAGAGAGGCGCAATCGCCCGGAGTTTGGCGAGTAGACGCTTTAGGTGCGACCACCCGTGCTCCCAACTGAGCTTGCCGCTGCCGACAGAGGCCCGGGAGCGTGCTGTCGTGGCATTGCCGGCGGGAGACAACACGCGCCACCTACGGTGGCCGGCAGCTCCAACGCCAGCGCCACAGAAGGACAAAAGCCCCACTTGGGTGCCGAAGCGAACTCTCCCAGCACAGCGCACGCGCCAACACGTCCGCACAGCTGCGATACAAACCACCTGCGAGAACCGCAGAGGCGACCGAGCAGCAGACGGCGTCGCGGCGCCGAGCGCCGGGCGGCGGCGCATCCTCAGCGCACACAGTCCTCAATCGGACCAGCACACTGCAGATGTCCACCGCGCTTCGCACCGGGCCCGCGAGGACCTACTTTGGCCGCACGGCGCCGCGTGCAGGGTGCGCCGGCGCGCAGCTGCGCCGCCTGCCGCCTCCGTCGGCCGGCGCGCCTGCCACTGGCCGCCCCCACCAGCCGGCTGTAGCGCGTGCGCCCACGCACCGCGCGGCCAGCACGCCGGGAGGCCCCCCCTCACCGGCCGGGGACGGTCCCACCCAGCCACCGCCGCGTATCGCTTCACACCCACATGCCATTCACGTTCGTGGGCATGGTGGGTATCGCTGAAACAACCGGTTGGTAGCTCAACCGATCGTCGCCATCACTGATTCACCTCTAGCGAGAACAACCGCACCACAACGGTTTACCAGTTGTTCATTTGCGTAACGTCACCAGCAAACGTAGACGTCCATCGCCATTTGCAAATTCAACGATTGTTGCATGCCTGTGTCAGGTGTCACGACACACTATGTCTGCCCACATACACGCAACAACATGTGCACGCTTCGCGAACACGTGGAAGGTGGCCCCCGTACGTATGCGATGTCCATTGCGCGAACGACTGTCAACCGGCCTCTGTCGCATGTCGCAGATGTGGAACGCAGTGCACCATGCTGTCACGGTGTGTGAGAAGAGACGACTACGTCTGACAACACGCGCCACTACATCAACAGACGGCTCATGCTGATCGCCATCCAGGGCATACCACACTGCAATCCGGCTCTTATAGGGAGACGACACATAGCTGAGTGCACAACAGTTGGACCGCATGGTTCGCCGTTGTTGGCGCAGTCGTTGTACGGTCACATGTACCACGATGTATCATTCAGTACATGAGGACCAATGTGCAGTACAGTGTGTGATTTGGACGTACAACATCAGCGGACAGTTGACACAGGCCGTACCACAGCGTAGGCTAAGTGCTTCGCCATGCGAATGCCAATGAACAACTGCGAAGGGCATTGAGCATGTACGTCCTGCTGCCATCCACATTACAGTGTATCGCTGCAAGGTGTTTAACATGAAGCGATACACTGGGGACCAGGCAGTGCGAGTAGCAAACTATATTGCGGGGGTTGCAGTTAGGCAACACTACACTAATTTAACGCGTCGTATGACAATTACAGAGCGGGTTAAGGCCCAACGTGTGTTGGGTTAAGGCCCAACGTGTGTTGGGTTAAGGCCCAACGTGTGTTGGGTTAAGGCCCAACGTGTGTTGGGTTAAGGCCCAACGTGTGTTGGGTTAAGGCCCAACGTGTGTTGGGTTAAGGCCCAACGTGTGTTGGGTTAAGGCCCAACGTGTGTTGGGTTAAGGCCCAACGTGTGTTGGGTTAAGGCCCAACGTGTGTTGGGTTAAGGCCCAACGTGTGTTGGGTTAAGGCCCAACGTGTGTTGGGTTAAGGCCCAACGTGTGTTGGGTTAAGGCCCAACGTGTGTTGGGTTAAGGCCCAACGTGGGTTGGGTTAAGGCGCAACGTGGGTTGGGTTAAGGCGCAACGTGGGTTGGGTTAAGGCGCAACGTGGGTTAGGTTAAGGCGCAACGTGGGTTAGGTTAAGGCGCAATATAGGTTAGGTTAAGGCGCAATATAGGTTAGGTTAAGGCGCAATATAGGTTAGGTTAAGGCGCAATATAGGTTAGGTTAAGGCGCAATATAGGTTAGGTTAAGGCGCAATATAGGTTAGGTTAAGGCGCAACGTAGGTTAGGTTAAGGCGCAACATAGGTTAGGTTAAGGCGCAACATAGGTTAGGTTAAGGCGCAACATGGGTTAGGTTAAGGCGCAATATAGGTTAGGTTAAGGCACAATATGGGTTAGGTTAAGGCACAATATGGGTTAGGTTAAGGCACAATATGGGTTAGGTTAAGGCACAATATGGGTTAGGTTAAGGCACAATATGGGTTAGGTTAAGGCACAATATGGGTTAGGTTAAGGCACAATATGGGTTAGGTTAAGGCACAATATGGGTTAGGTTAAGGCACAATATGGGTTAGGTTAAGGCACAATATGGGTTAGGTTAAGGCACAATATGGGTTAGGTTAAGGCACAATATGGGTTAGGTTAAGGCACAATATGGGTTAGGTTAAGGCACAATATGGGTTAGGTTAAGGCACAATATGGGTTAGGTTAAGGCACAATATGGGTTAGGTTAAGGCACAATATGGGTTAGGTTAAGGCACAATATGGGTTAGGTTAAGGCACAATATGGGTTAGGTTAAGGCACAATATGGGTTAGGTTAAGGCACAATATGGGTTAGGTTAAGGCACAATATGGGTTAGGTTAAGGCACAATATGGGTTAGGTTAAGGCACAATATGGGTTAGGTTAAGGCACAATGTGGGTTAGGTTAAGGCACAATGTGGGTTAGGTTAAGGCACAATGTGGGTTAGGTTAAGGCACAATGTGGGTTAGGTTAAGGCACAACGTGGGTTAGGTTAAGGCACAACGTGGGTTAGGTTAAGGCACAACGTGGGTTAGGTTAAGGCACAACGTGGGTTAGGTTAAGGCACAACGTGGGTTAGGTTAAGGCACAACGGTGGGTTAGGTTAAGGCACAACGTGGGTTAGGTTAAGGCACAACGTGGGTTAGGTTAAGGCACAATACGGGTTAGGTTAAGGCACAATACGGGTTAGGTTAAGGCACAATACGGGTTAGGTTAAGGCACAATACGGGTTAGGTTAAGGCACAATACGGGTTAGGTTAAGGCACAATACGGGTTAGGTTAAGGCACAATACGGGTTAGGTTAAGGCACAATACGGGTTAGGTTAAGGCACAATACGGGTTAGGTTAAGGCACAATACGGGTTAGGTTAAGGCACAATACGGGTTAGGTTAAGGCACAATACGGGTTAGGTTAAGGCACAATACGGGTTAGGTTAAGGCACAATACGGGTTAGGTTAAGGCACAATACGGGTTAGGTTAAGGCACAATACGGGTTAGGTTAAGGCACAATACGGGTTAGGTTAAGGCACAATATGGGTTAGGTTAAGGCACAATATGGGTTAGGTTAAGGCACAATATGGGTTAGGTTAAGGCACAATATGGGTTAGGTTAAGGCACAATATGGGTTAGGTTAAGGCACAATATGGGTTAGGTTAAGGCACAATATGGGTTAGGTTAAGGCACAATATGGGTTAGGTTAAGGCACAATATGGGTTAGGTTAAGGCACAATATGGGTTAGGTTAAGGCACAATATGGGTTAGGTTAAGGCACAACGTGGGTTAGGTTAAGGCACAACGTGGGTTAGGTTAAGGCACAACGTGGGTTAGGTTAAGGCACAACGTGGGTTAGGTTAAGGCACAACGTGGGTTAGGTTAAGGCACAACGTGGGTTAGGTTAAGGCACAACGTGGGTTAGGTTAAGGCACAACGTGGGTTAGGTTAAGGCACAACGTGGGTTAGGTTAAGGCACAACGTGGGTTAGGTTAAGGCACAATACGGGTTAGGTTAAGGCACAATACGGGTTAGGTTAAGGCACAATACGGGTTAGGTTAAGGCACAATACGGGTTAGGTTAAGGCACAATACGGGTTAGGTTAAGGCACAATACGGGTTAGGTTAAGGCACAATACGGGTTAGGTTAAGGCACAATACGGGTTAGGTTAAGGCACAATACGGGTTAGGTTAAGGCACAATACGGGTTAGGTTAAGGCACAACGTGGGTTAGGTTAAGGCACAACGTGGGTTAGGTTAAGGCACAACGTGGGTTAGGTTAAGGCACAA
>NW_025725902.1:160000-162500 GCF_021461395.2 Schistocerca americana
CATCTCCTGACGGCGGCCCGGATGGTAACGTCGGCCGACTTCAATGCACCCACCCGGGTGCGGCTGAGGGCCAGCCCGTGGTACAGGCCAGGGAGAAGTACGTTGGTGAGAGCGTGGAGGCGCTGTTGCGGCTTCAGCGGAGCTCGGGAGATGACGTCAAGCTGCTCCACCAGGTGGCTACGTGGATTGAAGACACAGCGACCCGCCGTGGAAAATTGCAGCCCCAGGTACCGGAAGGTTTCACCCACACGCAGGGCAGGCATGGTGGTATTGCCTGCTGTGAAGGTGACATTGCTGTCCACCTTCACCTTCTTCTCGCGCCCTGACGCGACTAAGGCGAGGGTGAAACACTTCCGGGCGTTGATCTGCAGCCCCAGGTGGGCGAGGGCTGCGGTAGCTGCGTCGATGAGGGACTGCAAGCCCCTCGGGGTCGCTGCAAACAGCAAGACGTCATCTGCAAAGGCCGCAGCGTTGACTCTGCGACCGAGGATCCGAGCTCCGATGTGGGAGGGCAGTTGGCCTAAAACGTAGTCCACCGCAAAGTTGAACAGGAGGGGGGAGAGGGGATCGCCCTGGCGAACGCCCCGTGCTGGCTGCACAGACACGCCCACGCCGGCGCCGTCCGCTATCACTGTCGTGCTGCCCTCGTAGCACCGCTCGACATACTCGACAAAGCAATCCGGCAGGCCATGCGCCTTCAGCACGGGGCGAAGGGCAGCATGATCTACCGAATCGAATGCCTTAGATACGTCGATCGATGCCACAAAGACAGAGCGGCAGGAGCGAACTGCGTCGGTGAGAGCAGTGTCCAAGATGAAGGTATTTTCCAACATCCCATCCCGAGGGATGAATGCCCGCTGACGTTCGTCCACAGCACATGCGCGCATCAGGCGTGACGCGAGAACCTTGTGAAAGGTCCGCGCCAACACCGAGCAGACCGTAATGGGGCGAAAGTCAGCGGGGGATGTTGGTGCAGCCGTTTTCGGGAGAAGGGACGTCCGCGCGCGAAGCAGGCGTTCCGGAAGGGCGCGGGCCAGAAGGAAGAGATTCATCACTTTCACCAGGACTTCGTGCGGCAGGCGCCGCAACTCCGCTGGGGTAAGGCCGTCCGGCCCGGCTGCTGATCCCCTGGGCGGCAACGCGGCGGCGACCTCCTCATGTGTGACCGGCCCCCATATGCACTCGAGAGCGACAGGCTCTGAGTGCGGGAGGAGGCGGTCACGAATGAAGCCCGCCGTGGAGATGGGCTTCTTGGTGAAGAGGTCCGCCCAGAAGTCCAGCAGACCAGGGATGGCAGGTGGCGGCTGGAGCAGGGTGCCATCCAAGAGGCCGCGCACGCAACGTGCACGCGACCGTCGGAAGGCATCCTGCGTTCTCGCGTACTCCCAGCGGCGCCGCTTGCGCTTCTGCGTCGGCGGCGCGGCAGGCGGCCGCTTCGATGGTTGGCGCGGCCGCTGTGTCCTGGTGATCGATCTCTCCCCTCTGGACCCGACCGACGCAAGGGCATCCGGGAGCATGCCCAGGATGACATCGGGCGGCGTGCCCCGCCCCAGACCTATGACACGATCCAGGGCAGAGAAACGCTGGGCGGAAGCGGGTAGCCCCGCCAGATGCTCCCAGATGGCGGCGTCAGTCGGCCCCTCCGGCGGCGGCCCGGTGGTGTCGGCCGCGAAGTCCTCGGCTGCGTCGACGGGCGGCGCAGCGGCCTCGCCCGCGTCAGGCAGCGGGCTCGCTGCTCCCCGGCGGGACGCCGGCTCTTCCCCCCGACCGATCTCAAGCGCCTCCATGAATTGGCGGACAAGCTGCTTGTGGGCAGCTTGCCGCCGTCGGCACTTGATTGCCTCGAGCGTTCGGTCGGGGAACATCCTGATGAGTTCTTGATTGACGAAGAAGAACCGGGCGTCCCTCTCAAGGAACAGTTCGGCCTCCGCCTTGGCGAGCGACAGGACTTCTTCCTCCGTCCACCTCGCGCGATGCCTCTCCGTGACGATCTCCGCGTTGGCGGCCGCAAGATGTTGGCGGCGGCGATGGACCCCGAGACCGTTCTTGGTTGTAAAGCTGCGGTGGCACTCACTACAGGTATACATAGCTGCAAAAGTTACAAGATTCTCGGCACGGCCGGTTGGCCGGCTAGGTGCTGGGGGAGTTGGGGTGGCACCTTCAGCGGAAGGGCCACCACTTATTCTCTGCTTACTGCCCCCAACTAAAAAAAGGGATAGTGCGAGGGGGGGCTGGTAACCCCCCCAAGCCCCTGGTGCGGTCTTCCACTCTGCGAAATCAGCGGGCCCACGAGAAGGGGAGAAGACCGCAGGAGAGGAGAGGCTAAGAGGGCTAGGCCCATGTATTGCGCGTCACTCTCCCTGTAACTATAACCCAAGGAAGGCACCTCGCAGCAGCAGCACGACTACATCAAGACCGCACTTCGAGAAGCCAAGTCCGGATGCAGCCACACCGCCGCCACTTGGCCACCTTAAGAGAGTCATAGTTACTCCCGCCGTTT
>NW_025725902.1:167500-172500 GCF_021461395.2 Schistocerca americana
AATTTGCGCGCCTGCTGCCTTCCTTGGATGTGGTAGCCGTTTCTCAGGCTCCCTCTCCGGAATCGAACCCTGATTCCCCGTTACCCGTTACAACCATGGTAGGCGCAGAACCTACCATCGACAGTTGATAAGGCAGACATTTGAAAGATGCGTCGCCGGTACGAGGACCGTGCGATCAGCCCAAAGTTATTCAGAGTCACCAAGGCAAACGGACCGGACGAGCCGACCGATTGGTTTTGATCTAATAAAAGCGTCCCTTCCATCTCTGGTCGGGACTCTGTTTGCATGTATTAGCTCTAGAATTACCACAGTTATCCAAGTAACGTGGGTACGATCTAAGGAACCATAACTGATTTAATGAGCCATTCGCGGTTTCACCTTAATGCGGCTTGTACTGAGACATGCATGGCTTAATCTTTGAGACAAGCATATGACTACTGGCAGGATCAACCAGGGAGCTGCGTCAACTAGAGCTGAGCAGCCGGCCGCCCGGGAGTGTGTCCCGGGGGCCCGCGCGAACACGCAAGCGTCCGCTCAATTATTCTGCAAACAGGAGGAGGCTGAGCTCCCCTGCACGATACACCTCGAAACCCTCTCAGGTCCCGGCGGCGCGCAGCGCCGTCCTAAGTACTTGGTCGGGTTCGAGAGAGGCGCAATCGCCCGGAGTTTGGCGAGTAGACGCTTTAGGTGCGACCACCCGTGCTCCCAACTGAGCTTGCCGCTGCCGACAGAGGCCCGGGAGCGTGCTGTCGTGGCATTGCCGGCGGGAGACAACACGCGCCACCTACGGTGGCCGGCAGCTCCAACGCCAGCGCCACAGAAGGACAAAAGCCCCACTTGGGTGCCGAAGCGAACTCTCCCAGCACAGCGCACGCGCCAACACGTCCGCACAGCTGCGATACAAACCACCTGCGAGAACCGCAGAGGCGACCGAGCAGCAGACGGCGTCGCGGCGCCGAGCGCCGGGCGGCGGCGCATCCTCAGCGCACACAGTCCTCAATCGGACCAGCACACTGCAGATGTCCACCGCGCTTCGCACCGGGCCCGCGAGGACCTACTTTGGCCGCACGGCGCCGCGTGCAGGGTGCGCCGGCGCGCAGCTGCGCCGCCTGCCGCCTCCGTCGGCCGGCGCGCCTGCCACTGGCCGCCCCCACCAGCCGGCTGTAGCGCGTGCGCCCACGCACCGCGCGGCCAGCACGCCGGGAGGCCCCCCCTCACCGGCCGGGGACGGTCCCACCCAGCCACCGCCGCGTATCGCTTCACACCCACATGCCATTCACGTTCGTGGGCATGGTGGGTATCGCTGAAACAACCGGTTGGTAGCTCAACCGATCGTCGCCATCACTGATTCACCTCTAGCGAGAACAACCGCACCACAACGGTTTACCAGTTGTTCATTTGCGTAACGTCACCAGCAAACGTAGACGTCCATCGCCATTTGCAAATTCAACGATTGTTGCATGCCTGTGTCAGGTGTCACGACACACTATGTCTGCCCACATACACGCAACAACATGTGCACGCTTCGCGAACACGTGGAAGGTGGCCCCCGTACGTATGCGATGTCCATTGCGCGAACGACTGTCAACCGGCCTCTGTCGCATGTCGCAGATGTGGAACGCAGTGCACCATGCTGTCACGGTGTGTGAGAAGAGACGACTACGTCTGACAACACGCGCCACTACATCAACAGACGGCTCATGCTGATCGCCATCCAGGGCATACCACACTGCAATCCGGCTCTTATAGGGAGACGACACATAGCTGAGTGCACAACAGTTGGACCGCATGGTTCGCCGTTGTTGGCGCAGTCGTTGTACGGTCACATGTACCACGATGTATCATTCAGTACATGAGGACCAATGTGCAGTACAGTGTGTGATTTGGACGTACAACATCAGCGGACAGTTGACACAGGCCGTACCACAGCGTAGGCTAAGTGCTTCGCCATGCGAATGCCAATGAACAACTGCGAAGGGCATTGAGCATGTACGTCCTGCTGCCATCCACATTACAGTGTATCGCTGCAAGGTGTTTAACATGAAGCGATACACTGGGGACCAGGCAGTGCGAGTAGCAAACTATATTGCGGGGGTTGCAGTTAGGCAACACTACACTAATTTAACGCGTCGTATGACAATTACAGAGCGGGTTAAGGCCCAACGTGTGTTGGGTTAAGGCCCAACGTGTGTTGGGTTAAGGCCCAACGTGTGTTGGGTTAAGGCCCAACGTGTGTTGGGTTAAGGCCCAACGTGTGTTGGGTTAAGGCCCAACGTGTGTTGGGTTAAGGCCCAACGTGTGTTGGGTTAAGGCCCAACGTGTGTTGGGTTAAGGCCCAACGTGTGTTGGGTTAAGGCCCAACGTGTGTTGGGTTAAGGCCCAACGTGTGTTGGGTTAAGGCCCAACGTGTGTTGGGTTAAGGCCCAACGTGTGTTGGGTTAAGGCCCAACGTGGGTTGGGTTAAGGCGCAACGTGGGTTGGGTTAAGGCCCAACGTGGGTTGGGTTAAGGCGCAACGTGGGTTGGGTTAAGGCGCAACGTGGGTTAGGTTAAGGCGCAACGTGGGTTAGGTTAAGGCGCAACGTAGGTTAGGTTAAGGCGCAATATAGGTTAGGTTAAGGCGCAATATAGGTTAGGTTAAGGCGCAATATAGGTTAGGTTAAGGCGCAATATAGGTTAGGTTAAGGCGCAATATAGGTTAGGTTAAGGCGCAACGTAGGTTAGGTTAAGGCGCAACATAGGTTAGGTTAAGGCGCAACATAGGTTAGGTTAAGGCGCAACATGGGTTAGGTTAAGGCGCAATATAGGTTAGGTTAAGGCACAATATGGGTTAGGTTAAGGCACAATATGGGTTAGGTTAAGGCACAATATGGGTTAGGTTAAGGCACAATATGGGTTAGGTTAAGGCACAATATGGGTTAGGTTAAGGCACAATATGGGTTAGGTTAAGGCACAATATGGGTTAGGTTAAGGCACAATATGGGTTAGGTTAAGGCACAATATGGGTTAGGTTAAGGCACAATATGGGTTAGGTTAAGGCACAATATGGGTTAGGTTAAGGCACAATATGGGTTAGGTTAAGGCACAATATGGGTTAGGTTAAGGCACAATATGGGTTAGGTTAAGGCACAATATGGGTTAGGTTAAGGCACAATATGGGTTAGGTTAAGGCACAATATGGGTTAGGTTAAGGCACAATATGGGTTAGGTTAAGGCACAATATGGGTTAGGTTAAGGCACAATATGGGTTAGGTTAAGGCACAATATGGGTTAGGTTAAGGCACAATATGGGTTAGGTTAAGGCACAATATGGGTTAGGTTAAGGCACAATATGGGTTAGGTTAAGGCACAATATGGGTTAGGTTAAGGCACAATATGGGTTAGGTTAAGGCACAATATGGGTTAGGTTAAGGCACAATATGGGTTAGGTTAAGGCACAATGTGGGTTAGGTTAAGGCACAATGTGGGTTAGGTTAAGGCACAACGTGGGTTAGGTTAAGGCACAACGTGGGTTAGGTTAAGGCACAACGTGGGTTAGGTTAAGGCACAACGTGGGTTAGGTTAAGGCACAACGTGGGTTAGGTTAAGGCACAACGTGGGTTAGGTTAAGGCACAACGTGGGTTAGGTTAAGGCACAACGTGGGTTAGGTTAAGGCACAACGTGGGTTAGGTTAAGGCACAATACGGGTTAGGTTAAGGCACAATACGGGTTAGGTTAAGGCACAATACGGGTTAGGTTAAGGCACAATACGGGTTAGGTTAAGGCACAATACGGGTTAGGTTAAGGCACAATACGGGTTAGGTTAAGGCACAATACGGGTTAGGTTAAGGCACAATACGGGTTAGGTTAAGGCACAATACGGGTTAGGTTAAGGCACAATACGGGTTAGGTTAAGGCACAATACGGGTTAGGTTAAGGCACAATACGGGTTAGGTTAAGGCACAATACGGGTTAGGTTAAGGCACAATACGGGTTAGGTTAAGGCACAATACGGGTTAGGTTAAGGCACAATACGGGTTAGGTTAAGGCACAATACGGGTTAGGTTAAGGCACAATACGGGTTAGGTTAAGGCACAATACGGGTTAGGTTAAGGCACAATACGGGTTAGGTTAAGGCACAATATGGGTTAGGTTAAGGCACAATATGGGTTAGGTTAAGGCACAATATGGGTTAGGTTAAGGCACAATATGGGTTAGGTTAAGGCACAATATGGGTTAGGTTAAGGCACAATATGGGTTAGGTTAAGGCACAATATGGGTTAGGTTAAGGCACAATATGGGTTAGGTTAAGGCACAATATGGGTTAGGTTAAGGCACAATATGGGTTAGGTTAAGGCACAATATGGGTTAGGTTAAGGCACAACGTGGGTTAGGTTAAGGCACAACGTGGGTTAGGTTAAGGCACAACGTGGGTTAGGTTAAGGCACAACGTGGGTTAGGTTAAGGCACAACGTGGGTTAGGTTAAGGCACAACGTGGGTTAGGTTAAGGCACAACGTGGGTTAGGTTAAGGCACAACGTGGGTTAGGTTAAGGCACAATACGGGTTAGGTTAAGGCACAATACGGGTTAGGTTAAGGCACAATACGGGTTAGGTTAAGGCACAATACGGGTTAGGTTAAGGCACAATACGGGTTAGGTTAAGGCACAATACGGGTTAGGTTAAGGCACAATACGGGTTAGGTTAAGGCACAATACGGGTTAGGTTAAGGCACAATACGGGTTAGGTTAAGGCACAACGTGGGTTAGGTTAAGGCACAACGTGGGTTAGGTTAAGGCACAACGTGGGTTAGGTTAAGGCACAACGTGGGTTAGGTTAAGGCACAACGTGGGTTAGGTTAAGGCACAACGTGGGTTAGGTTAAGGCACAACGTGGGTTAGGTTAAGGCACAATACGGGTTAGGTTAAGGCACAATACGGGTTAGGTTAAGGCACAATACGGGTTAGGTTAAGGCACAATACGGGTTAGGTTAAGGCACAATACGGGTTAGGTTAAGGCACA
>NW_025725902.1:182500-187500 GCF_021461395.2 Schistocerca americana
CCAGCACAGCGCACGCGCCAACACGTCCGCACAGCTGCGATACAAACCACCTGCGAGAACCGCAGAGGCGACCGAGCAGCAGACGGCGTCGCGGCGCCGAGCGCCGGGCGGCGGCGCATCCTCAGCGCACACAGTCCTCAATCGGACCAGCACACTGCAGATGTCCACCGCGCTTCGCACCGGGCCCGCGAGGACCTACTTTGGCCGCACGGCGCCGCGTGCAGGGTGCGCCGGCGCGCAGCTGCGCCGCCTGCCGCCTCCGTCGGCCGGCGCGCCTGCCACTGGCCGCCCCCACCAGCCGGCTGTAGCGCGTGCGCCCACGCACCGCGCGGCCAGCACGCCGGGAGGCCCCCCCTCACCGGCCGGGGACGGTCCCACCCAGCCACCGCCGCGTATCGCTTCACACCCACATGCCATTCACGTTCGTGGGCATGGTGGGTATCGCTGAAACAACCGGTTGGTAGCTCAACCGATCGTCGCCATCACTGATTCACCTCTAGCGAGAACAACCGCACCACAACGGTTTACCAGTTGTTCATTTGCGTAACGTCACCAGCAAACGTAGACGTCCATCGCCATTTGCAAATTCAACGATTGTTGCATGCCTGTGTCAGGTGTCACGACACACTATGTCTGCCCACATACACGCAACAACATGTGCACGCTTCGCGAACACGTGGAAGGTGGCCCCCGTACGTATGCGATGTCCATTGCGCGAACGACTGTCAACCGGCCTCTGTCGCATGTCGCAGATGTGGAACGCAGTGCACCATGCTGTCACGGTGTGTGAGAAGAGACGACTACGTCTGACAACACGCGCCACTACATCAACAGACGGCTCATGCTGATCGCCATCCAGGGCATACCACACTGCAATCCGGCTCTTATAGGGAGACGACACATAGCTGAGTGCACAACAGTTGGACCGCATGGTTCGCCGTTGTTGGCGCAGTCGTTGTACGGTCACATGTACCACGATGTATCATTCAGTACATGAGGACCAATGTGCAGTACAGTGTGTGATTTGGACGTACAACATCAGCGGACAGTTGACACAGGCCGTACCACAGCGTAGGCTAAGTGCTTCGCCATGCGAATGCCAATGAACAACTGCGAAGGGCATTGAGCATGTACGTCCTGCTGCCATCCACATTACAGTGTATCGCTGCAAGGTGTTTAACATGAAGCGATACACTGGGGACCAGGCAGTGCGAGTAGCAAACTATATTGCGGGGGTTGCAGTTAGGCAACACTACACTAATTTAACGCGTCGTATGACAATTACAGAGCGGGTTAAGGCCCAACGTGTGTTGGGTTAAGGCCCAACGTGTGTTGGGTTAAGGCCCAACGTGTGTTGGGTTAAGGCCCAACGTGTGTTGGGTTAAGGCCCAACGTGTGTTGGGTTAAGGCCCAACGTGTGTTGGGTTAAGGCCCAACGTGTGTTGGGTTAAGGCCCAACGTGTGTTGGGTTAAGGCCCAACGTGTGTTGGGTTAAGGCCCAACGTGTGTTGGGTTAAGGCCCAACGTGTGTTGGGTTAAGGCCCAACGTGTGTTGGGTTAAGGCCCAACGTGTGTTGGGTTAAGGCCCAACGTGTGTTGGGTTAAGGCCCAACGTGGGTTGGGTTAAGGCGCAACGTGGGTTGGGTTAAGGCCCAACGTGGGTTGGGTTAAGGCGCAACGTGGGTTGGGTTAAGGCGCAACGTGGGTTGGGTTAAGGCGCAACGTGGGTTAGGTTAAGGCGCAACGTGGGTTAGGTTAAGGCGCAACGTAGGTTAGGTTAAGGCGCAATATAGGTTAGGTTAAGGCGCAATATAGGTTAGGTTAAGGCGCAATATAGGTTAGGTTAAGGCGCAATATAGGTTAGGTTAAGGCGCAATATAGGTTAGGTTAAGGCGCAATATAGGTTAGGTTAAGGCGCAACGTAGGTTAGGTTAAGGCGCAACATAGGTTAGGTTAAGGCGCAACATAGGTTAGGTTAAGGCGCAACATGGGTTAGGTTAAGGCGCAATATAGGTTAGGTTAAGGCACAATATGGGTTAGGTTAAGGCACAATATGGGTTAGGTTAAGGCACAATATGGGTTAGGTTAAGGCACAATATGGGTTAGGTTAAGGCACAATATGGGTTAGGTTAAGGCACAATATGGGTTAGGTTAAGGCACAATATGGGTTAGGTTAAGGCACAATATGGGTTAGGTTAAGGCACAATATGGGTTAGGTTAAGGCACAATATGGGTTAGGTTAAGGCACAATATGGGTTAGGTTAAGGCACAATATGGGTTAGGTTAAGGCACAATATGGGTTAGGTTAAGGCACAATATGGGTTAGGTTAAGGCACAATATGGGTTAGGTTAAGGCACAATATGGGTTAGGTTAAGGCACAATATGGGTTAGGTTAAGGCACAATATGGGTTAGGTTAAGGCACAATATGGGTTAGGTTAAGGCACAATATGGGTTAGGTTAAGGCACAATATGGGTTAGGTTAAGGCACAATATGGGTTAGGTTAAGGCACAATATGGGTTAGGTTAAGGCACAATATGGGTTAGGTTAAGGCACAATATGGGTTAGGTTAAGGCACAATATGGGTTAGGTTAAGGCACAATATGGGTTAGGTTAAGGCACAATATGGGTTAGGTTAAGGCACAACGTGGGTTAGGTTAAGGCACAACGTGGGTTAGGTTAAGGCACAACGTGGGTTAGGTTAAGGCACAACGTGGGTTAGGTTAAGGCACAACGTGGGTTAGGTTAAGGCACAACGTGGGTTAGGTTAAGGCACAACGTGGGTTAGGTTAAGGCACAACGTGGGTTAGGTTAAGGCACAACGTGGGTTAGGTTAAGGCACAACGTGGGTTAGGTTAAGGCACAATACGGGTTAGGTTAAGGCACAATACGGGTTAGGTTAAGGCACAATACGGGTTAGGTTAAGGCACAATACGGGTTAGGTTAAGGCACAATACGGGTTAGGTTAAGGCACAATACGGGTTAGGTTAAGGCACAATACGGGTTAGGTTAAGGCACAATACGGGTTAGGTTAAGGCACAATACGGGTTAGGTTAAGGCACAATACGGGTTAGGTTAAGGCACAATACGGGTTAGGTTAAGGCACAATACGGGTTAGGTTAAGGCACAATACGGGTTAGGTTAAGGTACAATACGGGTTAGGTTAAGGCACAATACGGGTTAGGTTAAGGCACAATACGGGTTAGGTTAAGGCACAATATGGGTTAGGTTAAGGCACAATATGGGTTAGGTTAAGGCACAATATGGGTTAGGTTAAGGCACAATATGGGTTAGGTTAAGGCACAATATGGGTTAGGTTAAGGCACAATATGGGTTAGGTTAAGGCACAATATGGGTTAGGTTAAGGCACAATATGGGTTAGGTTAAGGCACAATATGGGTTAGGTTAAGGCACAATATGGGTTAGGTTAAGGCACAATATGGGTTAGGTTAAGGCACAATATGGGTTAGGTTAAGGCACAATATGGGTTAGGTTAAGGCACAATATGGGTTAGGTTAAGGCACAACGTGGGTTAGGTTAAGGCACAACGTGGGTTAGGTTAAGGCACAACGTGGGTTAGGTTAAGGCACAACGTGGGTTAGGTTAAGGCACAACGTGGGTTAGGTTAAGGCACAACGTGGGTTAGGTTAAGGCACAACGTGGGTTAGGTTAAGGCACAACGTGGGTTAGGTTAAGGCACAACGTGGGTTAGGTTAAGGCACAATACGGGTTAGGTTAAGGCACAATACGGGTTAGGTTAAGGCACAATACGGGTTAGGTTAAGGCACAATACGGGTTAGGTTAAGGCACAATACGGGTTAGGTTAAGGCACAATACGGGTTAGGTTAAGGCACAATACGGGTTAGGTTAAGGCACAATACGGGTTAGGTTAAGGCACAATACGGGTTAGGTTAAGGCACAATACGGGTTAGGTTAAGGCACAACGTGGGTTAGGTTAAGGCACAACGTGGGTTAGGTTAAGGCACAACGTGGGTTAGGTTAAGGCACAACGTGGGTTAGGTTAAGGCACAACGTGGGTTAGGTTAAGGCACAACGTGGGTTAGGTTAAGGCACAATACGGGTTAGGTTAAGGCACAATACGGGTTAGGTTAAGGCACAATACGGGTTAGGTTAAGGCACAATACGGGTTAGGTTAAGGCACAATACGGGTTAGGTTAAGGGACAATACGGGTTAGGTTAAGGCACAATACGGGTTAGGTTAAGGCACAATACGGGTTAGGTTAAGGCACAATACGGGTTAGGTTAAGGTACACATTGTTGTAAGGAAAGGTGTTTTGGGGGGGGGGGGGGGGGTCCGGTTTGTTGATTGTGATTATCGTAAGTAAATGACTGCGGCATCATCTGATTTGCCACGTCAGGGTGCACCTTTGGCTCATAACAGGCGGCGCTCTGATTCCATGCTTGTGGCAGACCTGTGTCTTTCATTCCTGCCATTGTTTGTGTGCTGTGACAGGAGGCAGTATTGTGATGTTGGGTGTACCCCTGTGTAGGACATGTGTGGGTGTTGGTGGCTTAGCTGAGCAATGGTGGTTGTCGGAAGGGTGGGATATTCTGTTTTGTGAGTGGACCTCCCGGTCTGGTTATGATAGTGTGGATAGTCTAATGTGGCGGAGAGGATGCACTGGGTGTTGTTCCATGCTGGTGCTTACATATTGTCTCTGTGCCTGTTACAGGCAGAGAGTAGTGCGTGATAAGAGTGTCTGGCTGACGTGTGGTTGTGATTGTGAGCAGAGTCTTTCAGCATGTATACGGACAGTTGTATACATTATCTGTATTTTGATGGCTCTATCTATTACTAATCAGCGCCGTGTATACGTTTCATCCGGTTCCAGTCGAAACTGTTGTATCTCTGTACATTAGTGACACGGCGAGGCCGCCATGTAGTTACTCGTCTCGGCAGCTTCCACCGGTGTATGGCAAATGATTATAAGGAATCAGTCTAGTCGTCAATACCGATAGTGTGACGTCACATGTCTGGG
>NW_025725902.1:197500-202500 GCF_021461395.2 Schistocerca americana
ACGTCTGACAACACGCGCCACTACATCAACAGACGGCTCATGCTGATCGCCATCCAGGGCATACCACACTGCAATCCGGCTCTTATAGGGAGACGACACATAGCTGAGTGCACAACAGTTGGACCGCATGGTTCGCCGTTGTTGGCGCAGTCGTTGTACGGTCACATGTACCACGATGTATCATTCAGTACATGAGGACCAATGTGCAGTACAGTGTGTGATTTGGACGTACAACATCAGCGGACAGTTGACACAGGCCGTACCACAGCGTAGGCTAAGTGCTTCGCCATGCGAATGCCAATGAACAACTGCGAAGGGCATTGAGCATGTACGTCCTGCTGCCATCCACATTACAGTGTATCGCTGCAAGGTGTTTAACATGAAGCGATACACTGGGGACCAGGCAGTGCGAGTAGCAAACTATATTGCGGGGGTTGCAGTTAGGCAACACTACACTAATTTAACGCGTCGTATGACAATTACAGAGCGGGTTAAGGCCCAACGTGTGTTGGGTTAAGGCCCAACGTGTGTTGGGTTAAGGCCCAACGTGTGTTGGGTTAAGGCCCAACGTGTGTTGGGTTAAGGCCCAACGTGTGTTGGGTTAAGGCCCAACGTGTGTTGGGTTAAGGCCCAACGTGTGTTGGGTTAAGGCCCAACGTGTGTTGGGTTAAGGCCCAACGTGTGTTGGGTTAAGGCCCAACGTGTGTTGGGTTAAGGCCCAACGTGTGTTGGGTTAAGGCCCAACGTGTGTTGGGTTAAGGCCCAACGTGGGTTGGGTTAAGGCGCAACGTGGGTTGGGTTAAGGCGCAACGTGGGTTGGGTTAAGGCGCAACGTGGGTTGGGTTAAGGCGCAACGTGGGTTAGGTTAAGGCGCAACGTGGGTTAGGTTAAGGCGCAACGTAGGTTAGGTTAAGGCGCAATATAGGTTAGGTTAAGGCGCAATATAGGTTAGGTTAAGGCGCAATATAGGTTAGGTTAAGGCGCAATATAGGTTAGGTTAAGGCGCAATATAGGTTAGGTTAAGGCGCAACGTAGGTTACGTTAAGGCGCAACATAGGTTAGGTTAAGGCGCAACATAGGTTAGGTTAAGGCGCAACATGGGTTAGGTTAAGGCGCAATATAGGTTAGGTTAAGGCACAATATGGGTTAGGTTAAGGCACAATATGGGTTAGGTTAAGGCACAATATGGGTTAGGTTAAGGCACAATATGGGTTAGGTTAAGGCACAATATGGGTTAGGTTAAGGCACAATATGGGTTAGGTTAAGGCACAATATGGGTTAGGTTAAGGCACAATATGGGTTAGGTTAAGGCACAATATGGGTTAGGTTAAGGCACAATATGGGTTAGGTTAAGGCACAATATGGGTTAGGTTAAGGCACAATATGGGTTAGGTTAAGGCACAATATGGGTTAGGTTAAGGCACAATATGGGTTAGGTTAAGGCACAATATGGGTTAGGTTAAGGCACAATATGGGTTAGGTTAAGGCACAATATGGGTTAGGTTAAGGCACAATATGGGTTAGGTTAAGGCACAATATGGGTTAGGTTAAGGCACAATATGGGTTAGGTTAAGGCACAATATGGGTTAGGTTAAGGCACAATATGGGTTAGGTTAAGGCACAATATGGGTTAGGTTAAGGCACAATATGGGTTAGGTTAAGGCACAATATGGGTTAGGTTAAGGCACAATATGGGTTAGGTTAAGGCACAATATGGGTTAGGTTAAGGCACAATATGGGTTAGGTTAAGGCACAATATGGGTTAGGTTAAGGCACAATATGGGTTAGGTTAAGGCACAATGTGGGTTAGGTTAAGGCACAACGTGGGTTAGGTTAAGGCACAACGTGGGTTAGGTTAAGGCACAACGTGGGTTAGGTTAAGGCACAACGTGGGTTAGGTTAAGGCACAACGTGGGTTAGGTTAAGGCACAACGTGGGTTAGGTTAAGGCACAACGTGGGTTAGGTTAAGGCACAACGTGGGTTAGGTTAAGGCACAACGTGGGTTAGGTTAAGGCACAATACGGGTTAGGTTAAGGCACAATACGGGTTAGGTTAAGGCACAATACGGGTTAGGTTAAGGCACAATACGGGTTAGGTTAAGGCACAATACGGGTTAGGTTAAGGCACAATACGGGTTAGGTTAAGGCACAATACGGGTTAGGTTAAGGCACAATACGGGTTAGGTTAAGGCACAATACGGGTTAGGTTAAGGCACAATACGGGTTAGGTTAAGGCACAATACGGGTTAGGTTAAGGCACAATACGGGTTAGGTTAAGGTACAATACGGGTTAGGTTAAGGCACAATACGGGTTAGGTTAAGGCACAATACGGGTTAGGTTAAGGCACAATATGGGTTAGGTTAAGGCACAATATGGGTTAGGTTAAGGCACAATATGGGTTAGGTTAAGGCACAATATGGGTTGGGTTAAGGCACAATATGGGTTAGGTTAAGGCACAATATGGGTTAGGTTAAGGCACAATATGGGTTAGGTTAAGGCACAATATGGGTTAGGTTAAGGCACAATATGGGTTAGGTTAAGGCACAATATGGGTTAGGTTAAGGCACAATATGGGTTAGGTTAAGGCACAATATGGGTTAGGTTAAGGCACAATATGGGTTAGGTTAAGGCACAATATGGGTTAGGTTAAGGCACAATATGGGTTAGGTTAAGGCACAACGTGGGTTAGGTTAAGGCACAACGTGGGTTAGGTTAAGGCACAACGTGGGTTAGGTTAAGGCACAACGTGGGTTAGGTTAAGGCACAACGTGGGTTAGGTTAAGGCACAACGTGGGTTAGGTTAAGGCACAACGTGGGTTAGGTTAAGGCACAACGTGGGTTAGGTTAAGGCACAATACGGGTTAGGTTAAGGCACAATACGGGTTAGGTTAAGGCACAATACGGGTTAGGTTAAGGCACAATACGGGTTAGGTTAAGGCACAATACGGGTTAGGTTAAGGCACAATACGGGTTAGGTTAAGGCACAATACGGGTTAGGTTAAGGCACAATACGGGTTAGGTTAAGGCACAATACGGGTTAGGTTAAGGCACAATACGGGTTAGGTTAAGGCACAACGTGGGTTAGGTTAAGGCACAACGTGGGTTAGGTTAAGGCACAACGTGGGTTAGTTTAAGGCACAACGTGGGTTAGGTTAAGGCACAACGTGGGTTAGGTTAAGGCACAACGTGGGTTAGGTTAAGGCACAACGTGGGTTAGGTTAAGGCACAATACGGGTTAGGTTAAGGCACAATACGGGTTAGGTTAAGGCACAATACGGGTTAGGTTAAGGCACAATACGGGTTAGGTTAAGGCACAATACGGGTTAGGTTAAGGGACAATACGGGTTAGGTTAAGGCACAATACGGGTTAGGTTAAGGCACAATACGGGTTAGGTTAAGGCACAATACGGGTTAGGTTAAGGTACACATTGTTGTAAGGAAAGGTGTTTTGGGGGGGGGGGGGGGGGGCCGGTTTGTTGATTGTGATTATCGTAAGTAAATGACTGCGGCATCATCTGATTTGCCACGTCAGGGTGCACCTTTGGCTCATAACAGGCGGCGCTCTGATTCCATGCTTGTGGCAGACCTGTGTCTTTCATTCCTGCCATTGTTTGTGTGCTGTGACAGGAGGCAGTATTGTGATGTTGGGTGTACCCCTGTGTAGGACATGTGTGGGTGTTGGTGGCTTAGCTGAGCAATGGTGGTTGTCGGAAGGGTGGGATATTCTGTTTTGTGAGTGGACCTCCCGGTCTGGTTATGATAGTGTGGATAGTCTAATGTGGCGGAGAGGATGCACTGGGTGTTGTTCCATGCTGGTGCTTACATATTGTCTCTGTGCCTGTTACAGGCAGAGAGTAGTGCGTGATAAGAGTGTCTGGCTGACGTGTGGTTGTGATTGTGAGCAGAGTCTTTCAGCATGTATACGGACAGTTGTATACATTATCTGTATTTTGATGGCTCTATCTATTACTAATCAGCGCCGTGTATACGTTTCATCCGGTTCCAGTCGAAACTGTTGTATCTCTGTACATTAGTGACACGGCGAGGCCGCCATGTAGTTACTCGTCTCGGCAGCTTCCACCGGTGTATGGCAAATGATTATAAGGAATCAGTCTAGTCGTCAATACCGATAGTGTGACGTCACATGTCTGGGGTGGGGGACGCTGCGCCCTTCCGGTGGGTCATGGCCTAGAAAGACTCTTCCCACGCAGGGGGGCTTGGACTGTCATTGACTCTTCCGAGTAATATACTTGCCGTACGTTTTTGCGACTGCGAGTGCAACGCTCACCGGTACCGACATGGATGGAGCGCCTCCTAGCTGACCGCTGAGCATCTGCATTCGTACAGAGAGCAACGCGATCGCGTCTGTAGCTCGTAAGTGGTACAGCTCGCAGCTCATGTATAGGGACAATTTTTTTTTTTTCAATTTATTATACATACATACAAAAACCCACTTCCTAATATTTATGCGTGGGTGTACTACTGTCTAAACATAGCTACTTGTTTACAATAGTGGTTACATTTTTTATGTCAAACAATAATAATAACAAAAACGTGAGCATTCTGCTCCAAAAACAAAAGAAATCGGCCTCTTAGCCTCTCCAGGCTAATCCCGGAGAGTTGCCCGTCCCTAGCCACGAGGAGGCGGGCCGCTACTATCCATACGAAAAACCACTGTCCATGATACATTAGTCCCTCCACCACCCCTTTTGAACTACACTACTGCATTATGAAAAAGTTATTATTTACAAAAGTCAAACATACTCCATTTCTCTTTGCGCTTCCATATCCAATAGTAGTCACACAGCATACAATCTTGATAGCGAGAGGCAGCCAGCACCAACACTAGACTAACTGCAGATGACTCACACTCGATTGTGTACATTTCCAAAATCTTCCTCCCGCAAGTTCTTCATATTCCACTCAGCGGCCAGGCCCCAGGCGGTCCGACTTAAGTCGCCATCCCTGGGGCGGACCACCTGAAATGTCCATTATGTAA
>NW_025725902.1:207500-210000 GCF_021461395.2 Schistocerca americana
TGCCGCTTTCAACGCACCCACTCGGGTGCGGCTGAGGGCCAGCCCATGGTACAGGCCAGGCAGAAGTACGGTGGTGAGGGCGTGGAGGCGCTGTTGCGGCTTGAGCGGAGCTCGGGAGATGACGTCCAGCTGCTCCACCAGGTGGCGTCGTGGGTTGAAAACGCAGCGACCAGCGGTGGAGAATTGCAGTCCCAGGTACCGGAAGGTTTCACCCACACGTAGGGCGGGCACGGTGGCGTTGCCCGCTTTGAAGGTAACGTCGGCGTCGACCTTCACCTTCTTGTCGCGCCCAGACGCGACTAAGGCGAGGGTGAAACACTTCCGGGCGTTGATCTGCAGCCCCAGATGGGCGAGGGCTGCGACGGCTGCGTCGATGAGGGACTGCAATCCCCTCGCAGTCGATGCAAAAAGCAGGACGTCATCTGCGAAGGCCGCAGCGTTAACTCTGCGACCAAGGATCCGAGCTCCGATGTGGGAGGGAAGTTGACTCAAAACATAGTCCACCGCAAAATTGAAAAGGAGGGGGGAGAGGGGGTCACCCTGACGCACACCCCTAGCCGGCTGCAGGGGCACGCCCACGTCGGCGCCGCCCGCTATCACCGTCGTGCTACCCTCGTAACACCTTTCGACGTACTCAATAAAGCAATCCGGCAGGCCATGAGCCCTCAGCACGGGGCGGAGGGCGGCATGGTCCACCGAATCGAACGCTTTAGAGACGTCAATCGATGCCACAAAAACAGAGCGACAGGAGCGGACTGCGTCGGTGAGAGCAGTGTCCAAGATGAAGGTGTTTTCCAACATCCCATCCCGGGGGATGAATGCCCGCTGACGTTCGTCCACAGCACATGCACGCATCAGGCGTGACGCGAGAACCTTGTGAAAGGTCCGCGCCAACACCGAGCAGACCGTAATGGGGCGAAAGTCAGCGGGGGATGTTGGTGCAGCCGTTTTGGGGAGAAGTGACGTCCGGGCGCGAAGCAGACGCTCGGGGAGGGCGCGGGCCAGGAGGAAGAGGTTCAAGAGTTTCACCAGGACTTCATGCGGCAGGCGCCGCAGCTCCGCTGGAGTCAGGCCGTCCGGCCCGGCTGCCGATCCCCTGGGCGGCAAGGCAGCAGCGACCTCCTCACGTGTGACCGGCCCCCATAGGCACTCAGGAGCGACAGGCTCCGAGTGCGGGAGAAGGCGGTCACGGATGAAGCCGGCGGTGGAGATCGGCTTCTTCGTGAAGAGGTCCGCCCAGAAGTCCAGCAGACCGGGGATGTCGGGTGGCGGCTGCAGCAGGGTGCCGTCCAGCAAGCCGCGCACGCAACGTGCACGCGACCTACGGAAGGCATCCTGCGTCCGCGCGTATTCCCAGCGGCGCCGCTTGCGCTTCTGCAGCGGCGGGGCGGCAGGCGGCCGCTTGGATGGTTGGCGCGGCCGCTGTGTCCTGGTGATCGACCTCTCCCCCCTGGACCCGACCGACGCAAGGGCATCCGGGAGCATGCCCAGGATGACATCGGGCGGCGTGCCCCGCCCCAGACCAATGACTCGATCCAGGGCAGAGAAACGCTGGGCGGAAGCAGGTAGCCCCGCCAGATGCTCCCAGATGGCGGCGTCAGTCGGCCCCTCCGGCGGCGGCCCGGTGGTGTCGGCCGCGAAGTCCTCGGCTGCGTCGACGGGCGGCGCAGCGGCCTCGCCCGCGTCAGGCAGCGAGCTCGCTGCTCCACGGCGGGACGCCGGCTCTTCACCCCGACCGATCTCAAGTGCCTCCATGAATTGGCGGACAAGCTGCTTGTGGGCAGCTTGCCGCCGTCGGCACTTGATTGCCTCAAGCGTTCGGTCGGGGAACATCCTGGTAAGTTCTTGATTTACAAAGAAGAACCGGGCGTCCCTCTCCAGGAACAGTTCGGCCTCTGCCTTGGCGAGCGACAGGACTTCTTCCTCCGTCCACCTCGCGCGATGCCTCTCCGTCACGATCTCAGCGTTGGCGGCCGCAGGGTGTTGGCGGCGGCGATGGACCCCGAGACCGTTCTTCGTGGTAAAAGTGCGGTGGCACTCACTGCAAGCAAAGGGAGCTACACAAACTATCGCATTTTCGTTACGGCCGGTTGGCCGGATAGGTGCTGGGGTAGCTGGGGTGGCACCTTCAGCGGAAGGGCCACCATCTCTTGTTTCTTGTCGGCTGCCCCCAACTATAAAGGGATAATGCGAGGGGGGGCTGGTAACCCCCCCAAGCCCCTGGTGCGGTCTTCCACTCTGCAAAAATCAGCGGGCCCACGAGAAGGGGAGAAGACCGCAGGAGAGGAGAGGCTAAGAGGGCTAGGCCCATGTATTGCGCATCACTCTCCCTGTAACTATAACCCAAGGAAGGCACCTCGCAGCAGCAGCACGACTACATCAAGACCGCACTTCGAAAAGCCAAGTCCGGATGCAGCCACACCGCCGCCACTTGGCCACCTTAAGAGAGTCATAGTTACTCCCGCCGTTTACCCGCGCTTGCTTGAATTTCTTCACGTTG
>NW_025725902.1:215000-220000 GCF_021461395.2 Schistocerca americana
TGGTAGCCGTTTCTCAGGCTCCCTCTCCGGAATCGAACCCTGATTCCCCGTTACCCGTTACAACCATGGTAGGCGCAGAACCTACCATCGACAGTTGATAAGGCAGACATTTGAAAGATGCGTCGCCGGTACGAGGACCGTGCGATCAGCCCAAAGTTATTCAGAGTCACCAAGGCAAACGGACCGGACGAGCCGACCGATTGGTTTTGATCTAATAAAAGCGTCCCTTCCATCTCTGGTCGGGACTCTGTTTGCATGTATTAGCTCTAGAATTACCACAGTTATCCAAGTAACGTGGGTACGATCTAAGGAACCATAACTGATTTAATGAGCCATTCGCGGTTTCACCTTAATGCGGCTTGTACTGAGACATGCATGGCTTAATCTTTGAGACAAGCATATGACTACTGGCAGGATCAACCAGGGAGCTGCGTCAACTAGAGCTGAGCAGCCGGCCGCCCGGGAGTGTGTCCCGGGGGCCCGCGCGAACACGCAAGCGTCCGCTCAATTATTCTGCAAACAGGAGGAGGCTGAGCTCCCCTGCACGATACACCTCGAAACCCTCTCAGGTCCCGGCGGCGCGCAGCGCCGTCCTAAGTACTTGGTCGGGTTCGAGAGAGGCGCAATCGCCCGGAGTTTGGCGAGTAGACGCTTTAGGTGCGACCACCCGTGCTCCCAACTGAGCTTGCCGCTGCCGACAGAGGCCCGGGAGCGTGCTGTCGTGGCATTGCCGGCGGGAGACAACACGCGCCACCTACGGTGGCCGGCAGCTCCAACGCCAGCGCCACAGAAGGACAAAAGCCCCACTTGGGTGCCGAAGCGAACTCTCCCAGCACAGCGCACGCGCCAACACGTCCGCACAGCTGCGATACAAACCACCTGCGAGAACCGCAGAGGCGACCGAGCAGCAGACGGCGTCGCGGCGCCGAGCGCCGGGCGGCGGCGCATCCTCAGCGCACACAGTCCTCAATCGGACCAGCACACTGCAGATGTCCACCGCGCTTCGCACCGGGCCCGCGAGGACCTACTTTGGCCGCACGGCGCCGCGTGCAGGGTGCGCCGGCGCGCAGCTGCGCCGCCTGCCGCCTCCGTCGGCCGGCGCGCCTGCCACTGGCCGCCCACACCAGCCGGCTGTAGCGCGTGCGCCCACGCACCGCGCGGCCAGCACGCCGGGAGGCCCCCCCTCACCGGCCGGGGACGGTCCCACCCAGCCACCGCCGCGTATCGCTTCACACCCACATGCCATTCACGTTCGTGGGCATGGTGGGTATCGCTGAAACAACCGGTTGGTAGCTCAACCGATCGTCGCCATCACTGATTCACCTCTAGCGAGAACAACCGCACCACAACGGTTTACCAGTTGTTCATTTGCGTAACGTCACCAGCAAACGTAGACGTCCATCGCCATTTGCAAATTCAACGATTGTTGCATGCCTGTGTCAGGTGTCACGACACACTATGTCTGCCCACATACACGCAACAACATGTGCACGCTTCGCGAACACGTGGAAGGTGGCCCCCGTACGTATGCGATGTCCATTGCGCGAACGACTGTCAACCGGCCTCTGTCGCATGTCGCAGATGTGGAACGCAGTGCACCATGCTGTCACGGTGTGTGAGAAGAGACGACTACGTCTGACAACACGCGCCACTACATCAACAGACGGCTCATGCTGATCGCCATCCAGGGCATACCACACTGCAATCCGGCTCTTATAGGGAGACGACACATAGCTGAGTGCACAACAGTTGGACCGCATGGTTCGCCGTTGTTGGCGCAGTCGTTGTACGGTCACATGTACCACGATGTATCATTCAGTACATGAGGACCAATGTGCAGTACAGTGTGTGATTTGGACGTACAACATCAGCGGACAGTTGACACAGGCCGTACCACAGCGTAGGCTAAGTGCTTCGCCATGCGAATGCCAATGAACAACTGCGAAGGGCATTGAGCATGTACGTCCTGCTGCCATCCACATTACAGTGTATCGCTGCAAGGTGTTTAACATGAAGCGATACACTGGGGACCAGGCAGTGCGAGTAGCAAACTATATTGCGGGGGTTGCAGTTAGGCAACACTACACTAATTTAACGCGTCGTATGACAATTACAGAGCGGGTTAAGGCCCAACGTGTGTTGGGTTAAGGCCCAACGTGTGTTGGGTTAAGGCCCAACGTGTGTTGGGTTAAGGCCCAACGTGTGTTGGGTTAAGGCCCAACGTGTGTTGGGTTAAGGCCCAACGTGTGTTGGGTTAAGGCCCAACGTGTGTTGGGTTAAGGCCCAACGTGTGTTGGGTTAAGGCCCAACGTGTGTTGGGTTAAGGCCCAACGTGTGTTGGGTTAAGGCCCAACGTGTGTTGGGTTAAGGCCCAACGTGTGTTGGGTTAAGGCCCAACGTGTGTTGGGTTAAGGCCCAACGTGTGTTGGGTTAAGGCCCAACGTGTGTTGGGTTAAGGCCCAACGTGTGTTGGGTTAAGGCCCAACGTGTGTTGGGTTAAGGCCCAACGTGGGTTGGGTTAAGGCGCAACGTGGGTTGGGTTAAGGCCCAACGTGGGTTGGGTTAAGGCGCAACGTGGGTTGGGTTAAGGCGCAACGTGGGTTGGGTTAAGGCGCAACGTGGGTTGGGTTAAGGCGCAACGTGGGTTAGGTTAAGGCGCAACGTAGGTTAGGTTAAGGCGCAATATAGGTTAGGTTAAGGCGCAATATAGGTTAGGTTAAGGCGCAATATAGGTTAGGTTAAGGCGCAATATAGGTTAGGTTAAGGCGCAATATAGGTTAGGTTAAGGCGCAATATAGGTTAGGTTAAGGCGCAACGTAGGTTAGGTTAAGGCGCAACATAGGTTAGGTTAAGGCGCAACATAGGTTAGGTTAAGGCGCAACATGGGTTAGGTTAAGGCGCAATATAGGTTAGGTTAAGGCACAATATGGGTTAGGTTAAGGCACAATATGGGTTAGGTTAAGGCACAATATGGGTTAGGTTAAGGCACAATATGGGTTAGGTTAAGGCACAATATGGGTTAGGTTAAGGCACAATATGGGTTAGGTTAAGGCACAATATGGGTTAGGTTAAGGCACAATATGGGTTAGGTTAAGGCACAATATGGGTTAGGTTAAGGCACAATATGGGTTAGGTTAAGGCACAATATGGGTTAGGTTAAGGCACAATATGGGTTAGGTTAAGGCACAATATGGGTTAGGTTAAGGCACAATATGGGTTAGGTTAAGGCACAATATGGGTTAGGTTAAGGCACAATATGGGTTAGGTTAAGGCACAATATGGGTTAGGTTAAGGCACAATATGGGTTAGGTTAAGGCACAATATGGGTTAGGTTAAGGCACAATATGGGTTAGGTTAAGGCACAATATGGGTTAGGTTAAGGCACAATATGGGTTAGGTTAAGGCACAATATGGGTTAGGTTAAGGCACAATATGGGTTAGGTTAAGGCACAATATGGGTTAGGTTAAGGCACAATATGGGTTAGGTTAAGGCACAATATGGGTTAGGTTAAGGCACAATATGGGTTAGGTTAAGGCACAATATGGGTTAGGTTAAGGCACAATGTGGGTTAGGTTAAGGCACAATGTGGGTTAGGTTAAGGCACAACGTGGGTTAGGTTAAGGCACAACGTGGGTTAGGTTAAGGCACAACGTGGGTTAGGTTAAGGCACAACGTGGGTTAGGTTAAGGCACAACGTGGGTTAGGTTAAGGCACAACGTGGGTTAGGTTAAGGCACAACGTGGGTTAGGTTAAGGCACAACGTGGGTTAGGTTAAGGCACAATACGGGTTAGGTTAAGGCACAATACGGGTTAGGTTAAGGCACAATACGGGTTAGGTTAAGGCACAATACGGGTTAGGTTAAGGCACAATACGGGTTAGGTTAAGGCACAATACGGGTTAGGTTAAGGCACAATACGGGTTAGGTTAAGGCACAATACGGGTTAGGTTAAGGCACAATACGGGTTAGGTTAAGGCACAATACGGGTTAGGTTAAGGCACAATACGGGTTAGGTTAAGGCACAATACGGGTTAGGTTAAGGCACAATACGGGTTAGGTTAAGGCACAATACGGGTTAGGTTAAGGCACAATACGGGTTAGGTTAAGGCACAATACGGGTTAGGTTAAGGCACAATACGGGTTAGGTTAAGGCACAATATGGGTTAGGTTAAGGCACAATATGGGTTAGGTTAAGGCACAATATGGGTTAGGTTAAGGCACAATATGGGTTAGGTTAAGGCACAATATGGGTTAGGTTAAGGCACAATATGGGTTAGGTTAAGGCACAATATGGGTTAGGTTAAGGCACAATATGGGTTAGGTTAAGGCACAATATGGGTTAGGTTAAGGCACAATATGGGTTAGGTTAAGGCACAATATGGGTTAGGTTAAGGCACAATATGGGTTAGGTTAAGGCACAATATGGGTTAGGTTAAGGCACAACGTGGGTTAGGTTAAGGCACAACGTGGGTTAGGTTAAGGCACAACGTGGGTTAGGTTAAGGCACAACGTGGGTTAGGTTAAGGCACAACGTGGGTTAGGTTAAGGCACAACGTGGGTTAGGTTAAGGCACAACGTGGGTTAGGTTAAGGCACAACGTGGGTTAGGTTAAGGCACAATACGGGTTAGGTTAAGGCACAATACGGGTTAGGTTAAGGCACAATACGGGTTAGGTTAAGGCACAATACGGGTTAGGTTAAGGCACAATACGGGTTAGGTTAAGGCACAATACGGGTTAGGTTAAGGCACAATACGGGTTAGGTTAAGGCACAATACGGGTTAGGTTAAGGCACAATACGGGTTAGGTTAAGGCACAATACGGGTTAGGTTAAGGCACAACGTGGGTTAGGTTAAGGCACAACGTGGGTTAGGTTAAGGCACAACGTGGGTTAGGTTAAGGCACAACGTGGGTTAGGTTAAGGCACAACGTGGGTTAGGTTAAGGCACAACGTGGGTTAGGTTAAGGCACAACGTGGGTTAGGTTAAGGCACAATACGGGT
>NW_025725902.1:225000-230000 GCF_021461395.2 Schistocerca americana
TTGGAGATGGCACGCCTGATGGACGGCGTGTTGTAGTAGGCCGCTTTCTCGGAGTGACACCAGTCGAGCCGGAGATGGTCTCCGACTACCTGGGCGTCGATGACGCGGGCGATGCCGTCTTTAACCGCCACCACGTCAGGCTTGCGGATTCCCTCAGGTGTGCGGAGGTGGGGCTCCACAGAGACATTGAAGCCCCTCTGCGCGAGTCCACGGGCGACATAGCGCACGATCGCGTCATGCCGCTTAACCCGGGACCCGTGCGTCCTGAAGCAAGCCTGTAACACGTGGTTGGCGGTCTCTACGGCCTGGCAGCCCGCGCGGCATCTGGTGTCCGCCTCCCGCCCGCGACTGCGCCGTGCCTTCGTGGGGAAGGCGTTGATGCGGGCGCGGAGAGCGTCGATGAAGTTACGCCCAGATAGCAGGCGACTGGTGTCAGCGACCCACTGGTGTTGCCCCTTGACGGCGGCGGAAGATGACAGCGCCGCACCGTCAAAGGCAACGTGCAGGCGCGCGGCCCACATCTCTCCAACCTGCGTCGACGATTTGAGGAGGTGGCCCTCCCACATAAGATGCCGCTCCAGCGCCTCAATCTCACGCTGCACCTCGTCCCGGCCTGCACCGTCGGCGGCTGGCCCAATCCTCTTCAGCGCCAGGAGACGGGACCGGCGAAGTGTTGGCCCCATCCATCGGCATGATGGGATGCCGAGGCCTCCCTGGGCTACAGGAGCGTGGAAGTAGCCCAGGGGAGTGTCCGCCGGAAGGCGGAACCATCTCCTGACGGCGGCACGGATGGTCACATCTGCCGCTTTCAACGCACCCACTCGGGTGCGGCTGAGGGCCAGCCCATGGTACAGGCCAGGCAGAAGTACGGTGGTGAGGGCGTGGAGGCGCTGTTGCGGCTTGAGCGGAGCTCGGGAGATGACGTCCAGCTGCTCCACCAGGTGGCGTCGTGGGTTGAAAACGCAGCGACCAGCGGTGGAGAATTGCAGTCCCAGGTACCGGAAGGTTTCACCCACACGTAGGGCGGGCACGGTGGCGTTGCCCGCTTTGAAGGTAACGTCGGCGTCGACCTTCACCTTCTTGTCGCGCCCAGACGCGACTAAGGCGAGGGTGAAACACTTCCGGGCGTTGATCTGCAGCCCCAGATGGGCGAGGGCTGCGACGGCTGCGTCGATGAGGGACTGCAATCCCCTCGCGGTCGATGCAAAAAGCAGGACGTCATCTGCGAAGGCCGCAGCGTTAACTCTGCGACCAAGGATCCGAGCTCCGATGTGGGAGGGAAGTTGACTCAAAACATAGTCCACCGCAAAATTGAAAAGGAGGGGGGAGAGGGGGTCACCCTGACGCACACCCCTAGCCGGCTGCAGGGGCACGCTCACGTCGGCGCCGCCCGCTATCACCGTCGTGCTACCCTCGTAACACCTTTCGACGTACTCAATAAAGCAATCCGGCAGGCCATGAGCCCTCAGCACGGGGCGGAGGGCGGCATGGTCCACCGAATCGAACGCTTTAGAGACGTCGATCGATGCCACAAAAACAGAGCGACAGGAGCGGACTGCGTCGGTGAGAGCAGTGTCCAAGATGAAGGTGTTTTCCAACATCCCATCCCGGGGGATGAATGCCCGCTGACGTTCGTCCACAGCACATGCACGCATCAGGCGTGACGCGAGAACCTTGTGAAAGGTCCGCGCCAACACCGAGCAGACCGTAATGGGGCGAAAGTCAGCGGGGGATGTTGGTGCAGCCGTTTTGGGGAGAAGTGACGTCCGGGCGCGAAGCAGACGCTCGGGGAGGGCGCGGGCCAGGAGGAAGAGGTTCAAGAGTTTCACCAGGACTTCATGCGGCAGGCGCCGCAGCTCCGCTGGAGTCAGGCCGTCCGGCCCGGCTGCCGATCCCCTGGGCGGCAAGGCAGCAGCGACCTCCTCACGTGTGACCGGCCCCCATAGGCACTCAGGAGCGACAGGCTCCGAGTGCGGGAGAAGGCGGTCACGGATGAAGCCGGCGGTGGAGATCGGCTTCTTCGTGAAGAGGTCCGCCCAGAAGTCCAGCAGACCGGGGATGTCGGGTGGCGGCTGCAGCAGGGTGCCGTCCAGCAAGCCGCGCACACAACGTGCACGCGACCTACGGAAGGCGTCCTGTGTCCGCGCGTATTCCCAGCGGCGCCGCTTGCGCTTCTGCAGCGGCGGGGCGGCAGGCGGCCGCTTGGATGGTTGGCGCGGCCGCTGTGTCCTGGTGATCGACCTCTCCCCCCTGGACCCGACCGACGCAAGGGCATCCGGGAGCATGCCCAGGATGACATCGGGCGGCGTGCCCCGCCCCAGACCAATGACTCGATCCAGGGCAGAGAAACGCTGGGCGGAAGCAGGTAGCCCCGCCAGATGCTCCCAGATGGCGGCGTCAGTCGGCCCCTCCGGCGGCGGCCCGGTGGTGTCGGCCGCGAAGTCCTCGGCTGCGTCGACGGGCGGCGCAGCGGCCTCGCCCGCGTCAGGCAGCGAGCTCGCTGCTCCACGGCGGGACGCCGGCTCTTCACCCCGACCGATCTCAAGTGCCTCCATGAATTGGCGGACAAGCTGCTTGTGGGCAGCTTGCCGCCGTCGGCACTTGATTGCCTCAAGCGTTCGGTCGGGGAACATCCTGGTAAGTTCTTGATTTACAAAGAAGAACCGGGCGTCCCTCTCCAGGAACAGTTCGGCCTCTGCCTTGGCGAGCGACAGGACTTCTTCCTCCGTCCACCTCGCGCGATGCCTCTCCGTCACGATCTCAGCGTTGGCGGCCGCAGGGTGTTGGCGGCGGCGATGGACCCCGAGACCGTTCTTCGTGGTAAAGGTGCGGTGGCACTCACTGCAAGCAAAGGGAGCTACACAAACTATCGCATTTTCGTTACGGCCGGTTGGCCGGATAGGTGCTGGGGTAGCTGGGGTGGCACCTTCAGCGGAAGGGCCACCATCTCTTGTTTCTTGTCGGCTGCCCCCAACTATAAAGGGATAATGCGAGGGGGGGCTGGTAACCCCCCCAAGCCCCTGGTGCGGTCTTCCACTCTGCAAAAATCAGCGGGCCCACGAGAAGGGGAGAAGACCGCAGGAGAGGAGAGGCTAAGAGGGCTAGGCCCATGTATTGCGCATCACTCTCCCTGTAACTATAACCCAAGGAAGGCACCTCGCAGCAGCAGCACGACTACATCAAGACCGCACTTCGAAAAGCCAAGTCCGGATGCAGCCACACCGCCGCCACTTGGCCACCTTAAGAGAGTCATAGTTACTCCCGCCGTTTACCCGCGCTTGCTTGAATTTCTTCACGTTGACATTCAGAGCACTGGGCAGAAATCACATTGCGTCAACACCCGCTAGGGCCATCGCAATGCTTTGTTTTAATTAGACAGTCGGATTCCCCCAGTCCGTGCCAGTTCTGAGTTGATCGTTGAATGGCGGCCGAAGAGAATCCGCGCACCCGCGCGCCCCCGGAGGAGCACGCTAAGGCGGACGCGGCCTCGCAGCAAGGAAGATCCGTGGGAGGCCAAGGCACGGGACCGAGCTCGGATCCTGCACGCAGGTTGAAGCACCGGGGCGCGAACGCCGCGCAGGCGCGCGCATCCTGCACCGCCGGCCAGCACGAGGCCAACCAACGGCGAGAGCAGACCACGCCCGCGCTAAACGCCCGCACTTACCGGCACCCCTACGGCACTCACCTCGCCCAGGCCCGGCACGTTAGCGCTGACCCACTTCCCGACCAAGCCCGACACGCCCCGATCCTCAGAGCCAATCCTTATCCCGAAGTTACGGATCCAATTTGCCGACTTCCCTTACCTACATTATTCTATCGACTAGAGGCTCTTCACCTTGGAGACCTGCTGCGGATATGGGTACGAACCGGCGCGACACCTCCACGTGGCCCTCTCCCGGATTTTCAAGGTCCGAGGGGAAGATCGGGACACCGCCGCAACTGCGGTGCTCTTCGCGTTCCAAACCCTATCTCCCTGCTAGAGGATTCCAGGGAACTCGAACGCTCATGCAGAAAAGAAAACTCTTCCCCGATCTCCCGACGGCGTCTCCGGGTCCTTTTGGGTTACCCCGACGAGCATCTCTAAAAGAGGGGCCCGACTTGTATCGGTTCCGCTGCCGGGTTCCGGAATAGGAACCGGATTCCCTTTCGCCCAACGGGGGCCAGCACAAAGTGCATCATGCTATGACGGCCCCCATCAACATCGGATTTCTCCTAGGGCTTAGGATCGACTGACTCGTGTGCAACGGCTGTTCACACGAAACCCTTCTCCGCGTCAGCCCTCCAGGGCCTCGCTGGAGTATTTGCTACTACCACCAAGATCTGCACCGACGGCGGCTCCAGGCAGGCTCACGCCCAGACCCTTCTGCGCCCACCGCCGCGACCCTCCTACTCGTCAGGGCTTCGCGGCCGGCCGCAAGGACCGGCCATGACTGCCAGACTGACGGCCGAGTATAGGCACGACGCTTCAGCGCCATCCATTTTCAGGGCTAGTTGCTTCGGCAGGTGAGTTGTTACACACTCCTTAGCGGATTCCGACTTCCATGGCCACCGTCCTGCTGTCTTAAGCAACCAACGCCTTTCATGGTTTCCCATGAGCGTCGATTCGGGCGCCTTAACTCGGCGTTTGGTTCATCCCACAGCGCCAGTTCTGCTTACCAAAAGTGGCCCACTTGGCACTCCGATCCGAGTCGTTTGCTCGCGGCTTCAGCATATCAAGCAAGCCGGAGATCTCACCCATTTAAAGTTTGAGAATAGGTTGAGGTCGTTTCGGCCCCAAGGCCTCTAATCATTCGCTTTACCGGATGAGACTCGTACGAGCACCAGCTATCCTGAGGGAAACTTCGGAGGGAACCAGCTACTAGATGGTTCGATTAGTCTTTCGCCCCTATACCCAGCTCCGACGATCGATTTGCACGTCAGAATCGCTACGGACCTCCATCAGGGTTTCCCCTGACTTCGTCCTGGCCAGGCATAGTTCACCATCTTTCGGGTCCCAACGT
>NW_025725902.1:232500-237500 GCF_021461395.2 Schistocerca americana
GCTTTGCAACCATACTTCCCCCGGAACCCAAAAGCTTTGGTTTCCCGGAGGCTGCCCGCCGAGTCATCGGAGGAACTGCGGCGGATCGCTGGCTGGCATCGTTTATGGTTAGAACTAGGGCGGTATCTGATCGCCTTCGAACCTCTAACTTTCGTTCTTGATTAATGAAAACATACTTGGCAAATGCTTTCGCTTCTGTTCGTCTTGCGACGATCCAAGAATTTCACCTCTAACGTCGCAATACGAATGCCCCCGCCTGTCCCTATTAATCATTACCTCGGGTTCCGAAAACCAACAAAATAGAACCGAGGTCCTATTCCATTATTCCATGCACACAGTATTCAGGCGGGCTTGCCTGCTTTAAGCACTCTAATTTGTTCAAAGTAAACGTGCCGGCCCACCGAGACACTCACTCAAGAGCACCCTGGTAGGATTGCAACGGGGTCCGCCTCGGGACGCACGAGCACGCACGAGGCGCGTCGCACGCCTTCAGCTCGCCCCACCGGCAGGACGTCCCACGATACATGCCAGTTAAACACCGACGGGCGGTGAACCAACAGCGTGGGACACAAATCCAACTACGAGCTTTTTAACCGCAACAACTTTAATATACGCTATTGGAGCTGGAATTACCGCGGCTGCTGGCACCAGACTTGCCCTCCAATAGATACTCGTTAAAGGATTTAAAGTGTACTCATTCCGATTACGGGGCCTCGGATGAGTCCCGTATCGTTATTTTTCGTCACTACCTCCCCGTGCCGGGAGTGGGTAATTTGCGCGCCTGCTGCCTTCCTTGGATGTGGTAGCCGTTTCTCAGGCTCCCTCTCCGGAATCGAACCCTGATTCCCCGTTACCCGTTACAACCATGGTAGGCGCAGAACCTACCATCGACAGTTGATAAGGCAGACATTTGAAAGATGCGTCGCCGGTACGAGGACCGTGCGATCAGCCCAAAGTTATTCAGAGTCACCAAGGCAAACGGACCGGACGAGCCGACCGATTGGTTTTGATCTAATAAAAGCGTCCCTTCCATCTCTGGTCGGGACTCTGTTTGCATGTATTAGCTCTAGAATTACCACAGTTATCCAAGTAACGTGGGTACGATCTAAGGAACCATAACTGATTTAATGAGCCATTCGCGGTTTCACCTTAATGCGGCTTGTACTGAGACATGCATGGCTTAATCTTTGAGACAAGCATATGACTACTGGCAGGATCAACCAGGGAGCTGCGTCAACTAGAGCTGAGCAGCCGGCCGCCCGGGAGTGTGTCCCGGGGGCCCGCGCGAACACGCAAGCGTCCGCTCAATTATTCTGCAAACAGGAGGAGGCTGAGCTCCCCTGCACGATACACCTCGAAACCCTCTCAGGTCCCGGCGGCGCGCAGCGCCGTCCTAAGTACTTGGTCGGGTTCGAGAGAGGCGCAATCGCCCGGAGTTTGGCGAGTAGACGCTTTAGGTGCGACCACCCGTGCTCCCAACTGAGCTTGCCGCTGCCGACAGAGGCCCGGGAGCGTGCTGTCGTGGCATTGCCGGCGGGAGACAACACGCGCCACCTACGGTGGCCGGCAGCTCCAACGCCAGCGCCACAGAAGGACAAAAGCCCCACTTGGGTGCCGAAGCGAACTCTCCCAGCACAGCGCACGCGCCAACACGTCCGCACAGCTGCGATACAAACCACCTGCGAGAACCGCAGAGGCGACCGAGCAGCAGACGGCGTCGCGGCGCCGAGCGCCGGGCGGCGGCGCATCCTCAGCGCACACAGTCCTCAATCGGACCAGCACACTGCAGATGTCCACCGCGCTTCGCACCGGGCCCGCGAGGACCTACTTTGGCCGCACGGCGCCGCGTGCAGGGTGCGCCGGCGCGCAGCTGCGCCGCCTGCCGCCTCCGTCGGCCGGCGCGCCTGCCACTGGCCGCCCCCACCAGCCGGCTGTAGCGCGTGCGCCCACGCACCGCGCGGCCAGCACGCCGGGAGGCCCCCCCTCACCGGCCGGGGACGGTCCCACCCAGCCACCGCCGCGTATCGCTTCACACCCACATGCCATTCACGTTCGTGGGCATGGTGGGTATCGCTGAAACAACCGGTTGGTAGCTCAACCGATCGTCGCCATCACTGATTCACCTCTAGCGAGAACAACCGCACCACAACGGTTTACCAGTTGTTCATTTGCGTAACGTCACCAGCAAACGTAGACGTCCATCGCCATTTGCAAATTCAACGATTGTTGCATGCCTGTGTCAGGTGTCACGACACACTATGTCTGCCCACATACACGCAACAACATGTGCACGCTTCGCGAACACGTGGAAGGTGGCCCCCGTACGTATGCGATGTCCATTGCGCGAACGACTGTCAACCGGCCTCTGTCGCATGTCGCAGATGTGGAACGCAGTGCACCATGCTGTCACGGTGTGTGAGAAGAGACGACTACGTCTGACAACACGCGCCACTACATCAACAGACGGCTCATGCTGATCGCCATCCAGGGCATACCACACTGCAATCCGGCTCTTATAGGGAGACGACACATAGCTGAGTGCACAACAGTTGGACCGCATGGTTCGCCGTTGTTGGCGCAGTCGTTGTACGGTCACATGTACCACGATGTATCATTCAGTACATGAGGACCAATGTGCAGTACAGTGTGTGATTTGGACGTACAACATCAGCGGACAGTTGACACAGGCCGTACCACAGCGTAGGCTAAGTGCTTCGCCATGCGAATGCCAATGAACAACTGCGAAGGGCATTGAGCATGTACGTCCTGCTGCCATCCACATTACAGTGTATCGCTGCAAGGTGTTTAACATGAAGCGATACACTGGGGACCAGGCAGTGCGAGTAGCAAACTATATTGCGGGGGTTGCAGTTAGGCAACACTACACTAATTTAACGCGTCGTATGACAATTACAGAGCGGGTTAAGGCCCAACGTGTGTTGGGTTAAGGCCCAACGTGTGTTGGGTTAAGGCCCAACGTGTGTTGGGTTAAGGCCCAACGTGTGTTGGGTTAAGGCCCAACGTGTGTTGGGTTAAGGCCCAACGTGTGTTGGGTTAAGGCCCAACGTGTGTTGGGTTAAGGCCCAACGTGTGTTGGGTTAAGGCCCAACGTGTGTTGGGTTAAGGCCCAACGTGTGTTGGGTTAAGGCCCAACGTGTGTTGGGTTAAGGCCCAACGTGTGTTGGGTTAAGGCCCAACGTGTGTTGGGTTAAGGCCCAACGTGTGTTGGGTTAAGGCCCAACGTGTGTTGGGTTAAGGCCCAACGTGTGTTGGGTTAAGGCCCAACGTGTGTTGGGTTAAGGCCCAACGTGGGTTGGGTTAAGGCGCAACGTGGGTTGGGTTAAGGCCCAACGTGGGTTGGGTTAAGGCGCAACGTGGGTTGGGTTAAGGCGCAACGTGGGTTGGGTTAAGGCGCAACGTGGGTTAGGTTAAGGCGCAACGTGGGTTAGGTTAAGGCGCAACGTAGGTTAGGTTAAGGCGCAATATAGGTTAGGTTAAGGCGCAATATAGGTTAGGTTAAGGCGCAATATAGGTTAGGTTAAGGCGCAATATAGGTTAGGTTAAGGCGCAATATAGGTTAGGTTAAGGCGCAATATAGGTTAGGTTAAGGCGCAACGTAGGTTAGGTTAAGGCGCAACATAGGTTAGGTTAAGGCGCAACATAGGTTAGGTTAAGGCGCAACATGGGTTAGGTTAAGGCGCAATATAGGTTACGTTAAGGCACAATATGGGTTAGGTTAAGGCACAATATGGGTTAGGTTAAGGCACAATATGGGTTAGGTTAAGGCACAATATGGGTTAGGTTAAGGCACAATATGGGTTAGGTTAAGGCACAATATGGGTTAGGTTAAGGCACAATATGGGTTAGGTTAAGGCACAATATGGGTTAGGTTAAGGCACAATATGGGTTAGGTTAAGGCACAATATGGGTTAGGTTAAGGCACAATATGGGTTAGGTTAAGGCACAATATGGGTTAGGTTAAGGCACAATATGGGTTAGGTTAAGGCACAATATGGGTTAGGTTAAGGCACAATATGGGTTAGGTTAAGGCACAATATGGGTTAGGTTAAGGCACAATATGGGTTAGGTTAAGGCACAATATGGGTTAGGTTAAGGCACAATATGGGTTAGGTTAAGGCACAATATGGGTTAGGTTAAGGCACAATATGGGTTAGGTTAAGGCACAATATGGGTTAGGTTAAGGCACAATATGGGTTAGGTTAAGGCACAATATGGGTTAGGTTAAGGCACAATATGGGTTAGGTTAAAGCACAATATGGGTTAGGTTAAGGCACAATATGGGTTAGGTTAAGGCACAATATGGGTTAGGTTAAGGCACAATATGGGTTAGGTTAAGGCACAATATGGGTTAGGTTAAGGCACAATGTGGGTTAGGTTAAGGCACAACGTGGGTTAGGTTAAGGCACAACGTGGGTTAGGTTAAGGCACAACGTGGGTTAGGTTAAGGCACAACGTGGGTTAGGTTAAGGCACAACGTGGGTTAGGTTAAGGCACAACGTGGGTTAGGTTAAGGCACAACGTGGGTTAGGTTAAGGCACAACGTGGGTTAGGTTAAGGCACAACGTGGGTTAGGTTAAGGCACAATACGGGTTAGGTTAAGGCACAATACGGGTTAGGTTAAGGCACAATACGGGTTAGGTTAAGGCACAATACGGGTTAGGTTAAGGCACAATACGGGTTAGGTTAAGGCACAATACGGGTTAGGTTAAGGCACAATACGGGTTAGGTTAAGGCACAATACGGGTTAGGTTAAGGCACAATACGGGTTAGGTTAAGGCACAATACGGGTTAGGTTAAGGCACAATACGGGTTAGGTTAAGGCACAATACGGGTTAGGTTAAGGCACAATACGGGTTAGGTTAAGGCACAATACGGGTTAGGTTAAGGCACAATACGGGTTAGGTTAAGGCACAATACGGGTTAGGTTAAGGCACAATACGGGTTAGGTTAAGGCACAATACGGGTTAGGTTAAGGCACA
>NW_025725902.1:247500-252500 GCF_021461395.2 Schistocerca americana
CCCGGGAGTGTGTCCCGGGGGCCCGCGCGAACACGCAAGCGTCCGCTCAATTATTCTGCAAACAGGAGGAGGCTGAGCTCCCCTGCACGATACACCTCGAAACCCTCTCAGGTCCCGGCGGCGCGCAGCGCCGTCCTAAGTACTTGGTCGGGTTCGAGAGAGGCGCAATCGCCCGGAGTTTGGCGAGTAGACGCTTTAGGTGCGACCACCCGTGCTCCCAACTGAGCTTGCCGCTGCCGACAGAGGCCCGGGAGCGTGCTGTCGTGGCATTGCCGGCGGGAGACAACACGCGCCACCTACGGTGGCCGGCAGCTCCAACGCCAGCGCCACAGAAGGACAAAAGCCCCACTTGGGTGCCGAAGCGAACTCTCCCAGCACAGCGCACGCGCCAACACGTCCGCACAGCTGCGATACAAACCACCTGCGAGAACCGCAGAGGCGACCGAGCAGCAGACGGCGTCGCGGCGCCGAGCGCCGGGCGGCGGCGCATCCTCAGCGCACACAGTCCTCAATCGGACCAGCACACTGCAGATGTCCACCGCGCTTCGCACCGGGCCCGCGAGGACCTACTTTGGCCGCACGGCGCCGCGTGCAGGGTGCGCCGGCGCGCAGCTGCGCCGCCTGCCGCCTCCGTCGGCCGGCGCGCCTGCCACTGGCCGCCCCCACCAGCCGGCTGTAGCGCGTGCGCCCACGCACCGCGCGGCCAGCACGCCGGGAGGCCCCCCCTCACCGGCCGGGGACGGTCCCACCCAGCCACCGCCGCGTATCGCTTCACACCCACATGCCATTCACGTTCGTGGGCATGGTGGGTATCGCTGAAACAACCGGTTGGTAGCTCAACCGATCGTCGCCATCACTGATTCACCTCTAGCGAGAACAACCGCACCACAACGGTTTACCAGTTGTTCATTTGCGTAACGTCACCAGCAAACGTAGACGTCCATCGCCATTTGCAAATTCAACGATTGTTGCATGCCTGTGTCAGGTGTCACGACACACTATGTCTGCCCACATACACGCAACAACATGTGCACGCTTCGCGAACACGTGGAAGGTGGCCCCCGTACGTATGCGATGTCCATTGCGCGAACGACTGTCAACCGGCCTCTGTCGCATGTCGCAGATGTGGAACGCAGTGCACCATGCTGTCACGGTGTGTGAGAAGAGACGACTACGTCTGACAACACGCGCCACTACATCAACAGACGGCTCATGCTGATCGCCATCCAGGGCATGCCACACTGCAATCCGGCTCTTATAGGGAGACGACACATAGCTGAGTGCACAACAGTTGGACCGCATGGTTCGCCGTTGTTGGCGCAGTCGTTGTACGGTCACATGTACCACGATGTATCATTCAGTACATGAGGACCAATGTGCAGTACAGTGTGTGATTTAAACGTACAACATCAGCGGACAGTTGACACAGGCCGTACCACAGCGTAGGCTAAGTGCTTCGCCATGCGAATGCCAATGAACAACTGCGAAGGGCATTGAGCATGTACGTCCTGCTGCCATCCACATTACAGTGTATCGCTGCAAGGTGTTTAACATGAAGCGATACACTGGGGACCAGGCAGTGCGAGTAGCAAACTATATTGCGGGGGTTGCAGTTAGGCAACACTACACTAATTTAACGCGTCGTATGACAATTACAGAGCGGGTTAAGGCCCAACGTGTGTTGGGTTAAGGCCCAACGTGTGTTGGGTTAAGGCCCAACGTGTGTTGGGTTAAGGCCCAACGTGTGTTGGGTTAAGGCCCAACGTGTGTTGGGTTAAGGCCCAACGTGTGTTGGGTTAAGGCCCAACGTGTGTTGGGTTAAGGCCCAACGTGTGTTGGGTTAAGGCCCAACGTGTGTTGGGTTAAGGCCCAACGTGTGTTGGGTTAAGGCCCAACGTGTGTTGGGTTAAGGCCCAACGTGTGTTGGGTTAAGGCCCAACGTGTGTTGGGTTAAGGCCCAACGTGTGTTGGGTTAAGGCCCAACGTGTGTTGGGTTAAGGCCCAACGTGTGTTGGGTTAAGGCCCAACGTGGGTTGGGTTAAGGCGCAACGTGGGTTGGGTTAAGGCCCAACGTGGGTTGGGTTAAGGCGCAACGTGGGTTGGGTTAAGGCGCAACGTGGGTTGGGTTAAGGCGCAACGTGGGTTAGGTTAAGGCGCAACGTGGGTTAGGTTAAGGCGCAACGTAGGTTAGGTTAAGGCGCAATATAGGTTAGGTTAAGGCGCAATATAGGTTAGGTTAAGGCGCAATATAGGTTAGGTTAAGGCGCAATATAGGTTAGGTTAAGGCGCAATATAGGTTAGGTTAAGGCGCAATATAGGTTAGGTTAAGGCGCAACGTAGGTTAGGTTAAGGCGCAACATAGGTTAGGTTAAGGCGCAACATAGGTTAGGTTAAGGCGCAACATGGGTTAGGTTAAGGCGCAATATAGGTTAGGTTAAGGCACAATATGGGTTAGGTTAAGGCACAATATGGGTTAGGTTAAGGCACAATATGGGTTAGGTTAAGGCACAATATGGGTTAGGTTAAGGCACAATATGGGTTAGGTTAAGGCACAATATGGGTTAGGTTAAGGCACAATATGGGTTAGGTTAAGGCACAATATGGGTTAGGTTAAGGCACAATATGGGTTAGGTTAAGGCACAATATGGGTTAGGTTAAGGCACAATATGGGTTAGGTTAAGGCACAATATGGGTTAGGTTAAGGCACAATATGGGTTAGGTTAAGGCACAATATGGGTTAGGTTAAGGCACAATATGGGTTAGGTTAAGGCACAATATGGGTTAGGTTAAGGCACAATATGGGTTAGGTTAAGGCACAATATGGGTTAGGTTAAGGCACAATATGGGTTAGGTTAAGGCACAATATGGGTTAGGTTAAGGCACAATATGGGTTAGGTTAAGGCACAATATGGGTTAGGTTAAGGCACAATATGGGTTAGGTTAAGGCACAATATGGGTTAGGTTAAGGCACAATATGGGTTAGGTTAAGGCACAATATGGGTTAGGTTAAGGCACAATATGGGTTAGGTTAAGGCACAATATGGGTTAGGTTAAGGCACAATATGGGTTAGGTTAAGGCACAACGTGGGTTAGGTTAAGGCACAACGTGGGTTAGGTTAAGGCACAACGTGGGTTAGGTTAAGGCACAACGTGGGTTAGGTTAAGGCACAACGTGGGTTAGGTTAAGGCACAACGTGGGTTAGGTTAAGGCACAACGTGGGTTAGGTTAAGGCACAACGTGGGTTAGGTTAAGGCACAACGTGGGTTAGGTTAAGGCACAACGTGGGTTAGGTTAAGGCACAATACGGGTTAGGTTAAGGCACAATACGGGTTAGGTTAAGGCACAATACGGGTTAGGTTAAGGCACAATACGGGTTAGGTTAAGGCACAATACGGGTTAGGTTAAGGCACAATACGGGTTAGGTTAAGGCACAATACGGGTTAGGTTAAGGCACAATACGGGTTAGGTTAAGGCACAATACGGGTTAGGTTAAGGCACAATACGGGTTAGGTTAAGGCACAATACGGGTTAGGTTAAGGCACAATACGGGTTAGGTTAAGGCACAATACGGGTTAGGTTAAGGTACAATACGGGTTAGGTTAAGGCACAATACGGGTTAGGTTAAGGCACAATACGGGTTAGGTTAAGGCACAATATGGGTTAGGTTAAGGCACAATATGGGTTAGGTTAAGGCACAATATGGGTTAGGTTAAGGCACAATATGGGTTAGGTTAAGGCACAATATGGGTTAGGTTAAGGCACAATATGGGTTAGGTTAAGGCACAATATGGGTTAGGTTAAGGCACAATATGGGTTAGGTTAAGGCACAATATGGGTTAGGTTAAGGCACAATATGGGTTAGGTTAAGGCACAATATGGGTTAGGTTAAGGCACAATATGGGTTAGGTTAAGGCACAATATGGGTTAGGTTAAGGCACAATATGGGTTAGGTTAAGGCACAACGTGGGTTAGGTTAAGGCACAACGTGGGTTAGGTTAAGGCACAACGTGGGTTAGGTTAAGGCACAACGTGGGTTAGGTTAAGGCACAACGTGGGTTAGGTTAAGGCACAACGTGGGTTAGGTTAAGGCACAACGTGGGTTAGGTTAAGGCACAACGTGGGTTAGGTTAAGGCACAACGTGGGTTAGGTTAAGGCACAATACGGGTTAGGTTAAGGCACAATACGGGTTAGGTTAAGGCACAATACGGGTTAGGTTAAGGCACAATACGGGTTAGGTTAAGGCACAATACGGGTTAGGTTAAGGCACAATACGGGTTAGGTTAAGGCACAATACGGGTTAGGTTAAGGCACAATACGGGTTAGGTTAAGGCACAACGTGGGTTAGGTTAAGGCACAATGTGGGTTAGGTTAAGGCACAACGTGGGTTAGGTTAAGGCACAACGTGGGTTAGGTTAAGGCACAACGTGGGTTAGGTTAAGGCACAACGTGGGTTAGGTTAAGGCACAACGTGGGTTAGGTTAAGGCACAATACGGGTTAGGTTAAGGCACAATACGGGTTAGGTTAAGGCACAATACGGGTTAGGTTAAGGCACAATACGGGTTAGGTTAAGGGACAATACGGGTTAGGTTAAGGCACAATACGGGTTAGGTTAAGGCACAATACGGGTTAGGTTAAGGCACAATACGGGTTAGGTTAAGGTACACATTGTTGTAAGGAAAGGTGTTTTGGGGGGGGGGGGGGGGGCCGGTTTGTTGATTGTGATTATCGTAAGTAAATGACTGCGGCATCATCTGATTTGCCACGTCAGGGTGCACCTTTGGCTCATAACAGGCGGCGCTCTGATTCCATGCTTGTGGCAGACCTGTGTCTTTCATTCCTGCCATTGTTTGTGTGCTGTGACAGGAGGCAGTATTGTGATGTTGGGTGTACCCCTGTGTAGGACATGTGTGGGTGTTGGTGGCTTAGCTGAGCAATGGTGGTTGTCGGAAGGGTGGGATATTCTGTTTTGTGAGTGGACCTCCCGGTCTGGTTATGAT
>NW_025725902.1:260000-267500 GCF_021461395.2 Schistocerca americana
CAAGCCCCAATCCCTAGCACGAAGGAGGTTCAGCGGGTTACCCCGACCTTTCGGCCTAGGAAGACACGCTGATTCCTTCGTGTAGCGCGCGTGCGGCCCAGAACATCTAAGGGCATCACAGACCTGTTATTGCTCAATCTCGTGCGGCTAGAAGCCGCCTGTCCCTCTAAGAAGAAAAGTAATCGCTGACAGCACGAAGGATGTCACGCGACTAGTTAGCAGGCTAGAGTCTCGTTCGTTATCGGAATTAACCAGACAAATCGCTCCACCAACTAAGAACGGCCATGCACCACCACCCACCGAATCAAGAAAGAGCTATCAATCTGTCAATCCTTCCGGTGTCCGGGCCTGGTGAGGTTTCCCGTGTTGAGTCAAATTAAGCCGCAGGCTCCACTCCTGGTGGTGCCCTTCCGTCAATTCCTTTAAGTTTCAGCTTTGCAACCATACTTCCCCCGGAACCCAAAAGCTTTGGTTTCCCGGAGGCTGCCCGCCGAGTCATCGGAGGAACTGCGGCGGATCGCTGGCTGGCATCGTTTATGGTTAGAACTAGGGCGGTATCTGATCGCCTTCGAACCTCTAACTTTCGTTCTTGATTAATGAAAACATACTTGGCAAATGCTTTCGCTTCTGTTCGTCTTGCGACGATCCAAGAATTTCACCTCTAACGTCGCAATACGAATGCCCCCGCCTGTCCCTATTAATCATTACCTCGGGTTCCGAAAACCAACAAAATAGAACCGAGGTCCTATTCCATTATTCCATGCACACAGTATTCAGGCGGGCTTGCCTGCTTTAAGCACTCTAATTTGTTCAAAGTAAACGTGCCGGCCCACCGAGACACTCACTCAAGAGCACCCTGGTAGGATTGCAACGGGGTCCGCCTCGGGACGCACGAGCACGCACGAGGCGCGTCGCACGCCTTCAGCTCGCCCCACCGGCAGGACGTCCCACGATACATGCCAGTTAAACACCGACGGGCGGTGAACCAACAGCGTGGGACACAAATCCAACTACGAGCTTTTTAACCGCAACAACTTTAATATACGCTATTGGAGCTGGAATTACCGCGGCTGCTGGCACCAGACTTGCCCTCCAATAGATACTCGTTAAAGGATTTAAAGTGTACTCATTCCGATTACGGGGCCTCGGATGAGTCCCGTATCGTTATTTTTCGTCACTACCTCCCCGTGCCGGGAGTGGGTAATTTGCGCGCCTGCTGCCTTCCTTGGATGTGGTAGCCGTTTCTCAGGCTCCCTCTCCGGAATCGAACCCTGATTCCCCGTTACCCGTTACAACCATGGTAGGCGCAGAACCTACCATCGACAGTTGATAAGGCAGACATTTGAAAGATGCGTCGCCGGTACGAGGACCGTGCGATCAGCCCAAAGTTATTCAGAGTCACCAAGGCAAACGGACCGGACGAGCCGACCGATTGGTTTTGATCTAATAAAAGCGTCCCTTCCATCTCTGGTCGGGACTCTGTTTGCATGTATTAGCTCTAGAATTACCACAGTTATCCAAGTAACGTGGGTACGATCTAAGGAACCATAACTGATTTAATGAGCCATTCGCGGTTTCACCTTAATGCGGCTTGTACTGAGACATGCATGGCTTAATCTTTGAGACAAGCATATGACTACTGGCAGGATCAACCAGGGAGCTGCGTCAACTAGAGCTGAGCAGCCGGCCGCCCGGGAGTGTGTCCCGGGGGGCCCGCGCGAACACGCAAGCGTCCGCTCAATTATTCTGCAAACAGGAGGAGGCTGAGCTCCCCTGCACGATACACCTCGAAACCCTCTCAGGTCCCGGCGGCGCGCAGCGCCGTCCTAAGTACTTGGTCGGGTTCGAGAGAGGCGCAATCGCCCGGAGTTTGGCGAGTAGACGCTTTAGGTGCGACCACCCGTGCTCCCAACTGAGCTTGCCGCTGCCGACAGAGGCCCGGGAGCGTGCTGTCGTGGCATTGCCGGCGGGAGACAACACGCGCCACCTACGGTGGCCGGCAGCTCCAACGCCAGCGCCACAGAAGGACAAAAGCCCCACTTGGGTGCCGAAGCGAACTCTCCCAGCACAGCGCACGCGCCAACACGTCCGCACAGCTGCGATACAAACCACCTGCGAGAACCGCAGAGGCGACCGAGCAGCAGACGGCGTCGCGGCGCCGAGCGCCGGGCGGCGGCGCATCCTCAGCGCACACAGTCCTCAATCGGACCAGCACACTGCAGATGTCCACCGCGCTTCGCACCGGGCCCGCGAGGACCTACTTTGGCCGCACGGCGCCGCGTGCAGGGTGCGCCGGCGCGCAGCTGCGCCGCCTGCCGCCTCCGTCGGCCGGCGCGCCTGCCACTGGCCGCCCCCACCAGCCGGCTGTAGCGCGTGCGCCCACGCACCGCGCGGCCAGCACGCCGGGAGGCCCCCCCTCACCGGCCGGGGACGGTCCCACCCAGCCACCGCCGCGTATCGCTTCACACCCACATGCCATTCACGTTCGTGGGCATGGTGGGTATCGCTGAAACAACCGGTTGGTAGCTCAACCGATCGTCGCCATCACTGATTCACCTCTAGCGAGAACAACCGCACCACAACGGTTTACCAGTTGTTCATTTGCGTAACGTCACCAGCAAACGTAGACGTCCATCGCCATTTGCAAATTCAACGATTGTTGCATGCCTGTGTCAGGTGTCACGACACACTATGTCTGCCCACATACACGCAACAACATGTGCACGCTTCGCGAACACGTGGAAGGTGGCCCCCGTACGTATGCGATGTCCATTGCGCGAACGACTGTCAACCGGCCTCTGTCGCATGTCGCAGATGTGGAACGCAGTGCACCATGCTGTCACGGTGTGTGAGAAGAGACGACTACGTCTGACAACACGCGCCACTACATCAACAGACGGCTCATGCTGATCGCCATCCAGGGCATACCACACTGCAATCCGGCTCTTATAGGGAGACGACACATAGCTGAGTGCACAACAGTTGGACCGCATGGTTCGCCGTTGTTGGCGCAGTCGTTGTACGGTCACATGTACCACGATGTATCATTCAGTACATGAGGACCAATGTGCAGTACAGTGTGTGATTTGGACGTACAACATCAGCGGACAGTTGACACAGGCCGTACCACAGCGTAGGCTAAGTGCTTCGCCATGCGAATGCCAATGAACAACTGCGAAGGGCATTGAGCATGTACGTCCTGCTGCCATCCACATTACAGTGTATCGCTGCAAGGTGTTTAACATGAAGCGATACACTGGGGACCAGGCAGTGCGAGTAGCAAACTATATTGCGGGGGTTGCAGTTAGGCAACACTACACTAATTTAACGCGTCGTATGACAATTACAGAGCGGGTTAAGGCCCAACGTGTGTTGGGTTAAGGCCCAACGTGTGTTGGGTTAAGGCCCAACGTGTGTTGGGTTAAGGCCCAACGTGTGTTGGGTTAAGGCCCAACGTGTGTTGGGTTAAGGCCCAACGTGTGTTGGGTTAAGGCCCAACGTGTGTTGGGTTAAGGCCCAACGTGTGTTGGGTTAAGGCCCAACGTGTGTTGGGTTAAGGCCCAACGTGTGTTGGGTTAAGGCCCAACGTGTGTTGGGTTAAGGCCCAACGTGTGTTGGGTTAAGGCCCAACGTGTGTTGGGTTAAGGCCCAACGTGTGTTGGGTTAAGGCCCAACGTGGGTTGGGTTAAGGCGCAACGTGGGTTGGGTTAAGGCCCAACGTGGGTTGGGTTAAGGCGCAACGTGGGTTGGGTTAAGGCGCAACGTGGGTTGGGTTAAGGCGCAACGTGGGTTAGGTTAAGGCGCAACGTGGGTTAGGTTAAGGCGCAACGTAGGTTAGGTTAAGGCGCAATATAGGTTAGGTTAAGGCGCAATATAGGTTAGGTTAAGGCGCAATATAGGTTAGGTTAAGGCGCAATATAGGTTAGGTTAAGGCGCAATATAGGTTAGGTTAAGGCGCAATATAGGTTAGGTTAAGGCGCAACGTAGGTTAGGTTAAGGCGCAACATAGGTTAGGTTAAGGCGCAACATGGGTTAGGTTAAGGCGCAACATGGGTTAGGTTAAGGCGCAATATAGGTTAGGTTAAGGCACAATATGGGTTAGGTTAAGGCACAATATGGGTTAGGTTAAGGCACAATATGGGTTAGGTTAAGGCACAATATGGGTTAGGTTAAGGCACAATATGGGTTAGGTTAAGGCACAATATGGGTTAGGTTAAGGCACAATATGGGTTAGGTTAAGGCACAATATGGGTTAGGTTAAGGCACAATATGGGTTAGGTTAAGGCACAATATGGGTTAGGTTAAGGCACAATATGGGTTAGGTTAAGGCACAATATGGGTTAGGTTAAGGCACAATATGGGTTAGGTTAAGGCACAATATGGGTTAGGTTAAGGCACAATATGGGTTAGGTTAAGGCACAATATGGGTTAGGTTAAGGCACAATATGGGTTAGGTTAAGGCACAATATGGGTTAGGTTAAGGCACAATATGGGTTAGGTTAAGGCACAATATGGGTTAGGTTAAGGCACAATATGGGTTAGGTTAAGGCACAATATGGGTTAGGTTAAGGCACAATATGGGTTAGGTTAAGGCACAATATGGGTTAGGTTAAGGCACAATATGGGTTAGGTTAAGGCACAATATGGGTTAGGTTAAGGCACAATATGGGTTAGGTTAAGGCACAATGTGGGTTAGGTTAAGGCACAACGTGGGTTAGGTTAAGGCACAACGTGGGTTAGGTTAAGGCACAACGTGGGTTAGGTTAAGGCACAACGTGGGTTAGGTTAAGGCACAACGTGGGTTAGGTTAAGGCACAACGTGGGTTAGGTTAAGGCACAACGTGGGTTAGGTTAAGGCACAACGTGGGTTAGGTTAAGGCACAATACGGGTTAGGTTAAGGCACAATACGGGTTAGGTTAAGGCACAATACGGGTTAGGTTAAGGCACAATACGGGTTAGGTTAAGGCACAATACGGGTTAGGTTAAGGCACAATACGGGTTAGGTTAAGGCACAATACGGGTTAGGTTAAGGCACAATACGGGTTAGGTTAAGGCACAATACGGGTTAGGTTAAGGCACAATACGGGTTAGGTTAAGGCACAATACGGGTTAGGTTAAGGCACAATACGGGTTAGGTTAAGGCACAATACGGGTTAGGTTAAGGCACAATACGGGTTAGGTTAAGGCACAATACGGGTTAGGTTAAGGCACAATACGGGTTAGGTTAAGGCACAATACGGGTTAGGTTAAGGCACAATACGGGTTAGGTTAAGGCACAATACGGGTTAGGTTAAGGCACAATACGGGTTAGGTTAAGGCACAATACGGGTTAGGTTAAGGCACAATACGGGTTAGGTTAAGGCACAATACGGGTTAGGTTAAGGCACAATACGGGTTAGGTTAAGGCACAATACGGGTTAGGTTAAGGCACAATATGGGTTAGGTTAAGGCACAATATGGGTTAGGTTAAGGCACAATATGGGTTAGGTTAAGGCACAATATGGGTTAGGTTAAGGCACAATATGGGTTAGGTTAAGGCACAATATGGGTTAGGTTAAGGCACAATATGGGTTAGGTTAAGGCACAATATGGGTTAGGTTAAGGCACAATATGGGTTAGGTTAAGGCACAACGTGGGTTAGGTTAAGGCACAACGTGGGTTAGGTTAAGGCACAACGTGGGTTAGGTTAAGGCACAACGTGGGTTAGGTTAAGGCACAACGTGGGTTAGGTTAAGGCACAACGTGGGTTAGGTTAAGGCACAACGTGGGTTAGGTTAAGGCACAACGTGGGTTAGGTTAAGGCACAATACGATTTAGGTTAAGGCACAATACGGGTTAGGTTAAGGCACAATACGGGTTAGGTTAAGGCACAATACGGGTTAGGTTAAGGCACAATACGGGTTAGGTTAAGGCACAATACGGGTTAGGTTAAGGCACAATACGGGTTAGGTTAAGGCACAATACGGGTTAGGTTAAGGCACAATACGGGTTAGGTTAAGGCACAATACGGGTTAGGTTAAGGCACAACGTGGGTTAGGTTAAGGCACAACGTGGGTTAGGTTAAGGCACAACGTGGGTTAGGTTAAGGCACAACGTGGGTTAGGTTAAGGCACAACGTGGGTTAGGTTAAGGCACAACGTGGGTTAGGTTAAGGCACAATACGGGTTAGGTTAAGGCACAATACGGGTTAGGTTAAGGCACAATACGGGTTAGGTTAAGGCACAATACGGGTTAGGTTAAGGGACAATACGGGTTAGGTTAAGGCACAATACGGGTTAGGTTAAGGCACAATACGGGTTAGGTTAAGGCACAATACGGGTTAGGTTAAGGTACACATTGTTGTAAGGAAAGGTGTTTTGGGGGGGGGGGGGGGGCCGGTTTGTTGATTGTGATTATCGTAAGTAAATGACTGCGGCATCATCTGATTTGCCACGTCAGGGTGCACCTTTGGCTCATAACAGGCGGCGCTCTGATTCCATGCTTGTGGCAGACCTGTGTCTTTCATTCCTGCCATTGTTTGTGTGCTGTGACAGGAGGCAGTATTGTGATGTTGGGTGTACCCCTGTGTAGGACATGTGTGGGTGTTGGTGGCTTAGCTGAGCAATGGTGGTTGTCGGAAGGGTGGGATATTCTGTTTTGTGAGTGGACCTCCCGGTCTGGTTATGATAGTGTGGATAGTCTAATGTGGCGGAGAGGATGCACTGGGTGTTGTTCCATGCTGGTGCTTACATATTGTCTCTGTGCCTGTTACAGGCAGAGAGTAGTGCGTGATAAGAGTGTCTGGCTGACGTGTGGTTGTGATTGTGAGCAGAGTCTTTCAGCATGTATACGGACAGTTGTATACATTATCTGTATTTTGATGGCTCTATCTATTACTAATCAGCGCCGTGTATACGTTTCATCCGGTTCCAGTCGAAACTGTTGTATCTCTGTACATTAGTGACACGGCGAGGCCGCCATGTAGTTACTCGTCTCGGCAGCTTCCACCGGTGTATGGCAAATGATTATAAGGAATCAGTCTAGTCGTCAATACCGATAGTGTGACGTCACATGTCTGGGGTGGGGGACGCTGCGCCCTTCCGGTGGGTCATGGCCTAGAAAGACTCTTCCCACGCAGGGGGGCTTGGACTGTCATTGACTCTTCCGAGTAATATACTTGCCGTACGTTTTTGCGACTGCGAGTGCAACGCTCACCGGTACCGACATGGATGGAGCGCCTCCTAGCTGACCGCTGAGCATCTGCATTCGTACAGAGAGCAACGCGATCGCGTCTGTAGCTCGTAAGTGGTACAGCTCGCAGCTCATGTATAGGGACAGCGGGAATGTCGCATATTGGACATAACTCTTCATGAAACGCACGTTATAGGGGTGGATTGCACATTGCGCGTGCGAGCAAAGTCCGCCGTTCATCCGCTGGAGTTGCGGGTTGGGCGGTTGGGGTGGGGCACGAACGGGTGCAGGTGGAGTGATTGCCGGTCCACGACTTCGTGCGGCAGAGG
>NW_025725902.1:275000-277500 GCF_021461395.2 Schistocerca americana
AGGACCGTGCGATCAGCCCAAAGTTATTCAGAGTCACCAAGGCAAACGGACCGGACGAGCCGACCGATTGGTTTTGATCTAATAAAAGCGTCCCTTCCATCTCTGGTCAGGACTCTGTTTGCATGTATTAGCTCTAGAATTACCACAGTTATCCAAGTAACGTGGGTACGATCTAAGGAACCATAACTGATTTAATGAGCCATTCGCGGTTTCACCTTAATGCGGCTTGTACTGAGACATGCATGGCTTAATCTTTGAGACAAGCATATGACTACTGGCAGGATCAACCAGGGAGCTGCGTCAACTAGAGCTGAGCAGCCGGCCGCCCGGGAGTGTGTCCCGGGGGCCCGCGCGAACACGCAAGCGTCCGCTCAATTATTCTGCAAACAGGAGGAGGCTGAGCTCCCCTGCACGATACACCTCGAAACCCTCTCAGGTCCCGGCGGCGCGCAGCGCCGTCCTAAGTACTTGGTCGGGTTCGAGAGAGGCGCAATCGCCCGGAGTTTGGCGAGTAGACGCTTTAGGTGCGACCACCCGTGCTCCCAACTGAGCTTGCCGCTGCCGACAGAGGCCCGGGAGCGTGCTGTCGTGGCATTGCCGGCGGGAGACAACACGCGCCACCTACGGTGGCCGGCAGCTCCAACGCCAGCGCCACAGAAGGACAAAAGCCCCACTTGGGTGCCGAAGCGAACTCTCCCAGCACAGCGCACGCGCCAACACGTCCGCACAGCTGCGATACAAACCACCTGCGAGAACCGCAGAGGCGACCGAGCAGCAGACGGCGTCGCGGCGCCGAGCGCCGGGCGGCGGCGCATCCTCAGCGCACACAGTCCTCAATCGGACCAGCACACTGCAGATGTCCACCGCGCTTCGCACCGGGCCCGCGAGGACCTACTTTGGCCGCACGGCGCCGCGTGCAGGGTGCGCCGGCGCGCAGCTGCGCCGCCTGCCGCCTCCGTCGGCCGGCGCGCCTGCCACTGGCCGCCCCCACCAGCCGGCTGTAGCGCGTGCGCCCACGCACCGCGCGGCCAGCACGCCGGGAGGCCCCCCCTCACCGGCCGGGGACGGTCCCACCCAGCCACCGCCGCGTATCGCTTCACACCCACATGCCATTCACGTTCGTGGGCATGGTGGGTATCGCTGAAACAACCGGTTGGTAGCTCAACCGATCGTCGCCATCACTGATTCACCTCTAGCGAGAACAACCGCACCACAACGGTTTACCAGTTGTTCATTTGCGTAACGTCACCAGCAAACGTAGACGTCCATCGCCATTTGCAAATTCAACGATTGTTGCATGCCTGTGTCAGGTGTCACGACACACTATGTCTGCCCACATACACGCAACAACATGTGCACGCTTCGCGAACACGTGGAAGGTGGCCCCCGTACGTATGCGATGTCCATTGCGCGAACGACTGTCAACCGGCCTCTGTCGCATGTCGCAGATGTGGAACGCAGTGCACCATGCTGTCACGGTGTGTGAGAAGAGACGACTACGTCTGACAACACGCGCCACTACATCAACAGACGGCTCATGCTGATCGCCATCCAGGGCATACCACACTGCAATCCGGCTCTTATAGGGAGACGACACATAGCTGAGTGCACAACAGTTGGACCGCATGGTTCGCCGTTGTTGGCGCAGTCGTTGTACGGTCACATGTACCACGATGTATCATTCAGTACATGAGGACCAATGTGCAGTACAGTGTGTGATTTGGACGTACAACATCAGCGGACAGTTGACACAGGCCGTACCACAGCGTAGGCTAAGTGCTTCGCCATGCGAATGCCAATGAACAACTGCGAAGGGCATTGAGCATGTACGTCCTGCTGCCATCCACATTACAGTGTATCGCTGCAAGGTGTTTAACATGAAGCGATACACTGGGGACCAGGCAGTGCGAGTAGCAAACTATATTGCGGGGGTTGCAGTTAGGCAACACTACACTAATTTAACGCGTCGTATGACAATTACAGAGCGGGTTAAGGCCCAACGTGTGTTGGGTTAAGGCCCAACGTGTGTTGGGTTAAGGCCCAACGTGTGTTGGGTTAAGGCCCAACGTGTGTTGGGTTAAGGCCCAACGTGTGTTGGGTTAAGGCCCAACGTGTGTTGGGTTAAGGCCCAACGTGTGTTGGGTTAAGGCCCAACGTGTGTTGGGTTAAGGCCCAACGTGTGTTGGGTTAAGGCCCAACGTGTGTTGGGTTAAGGCCCAACGTGTGTTGGGTTAAGGCCCAACGTGTGTTGGGTTAAGGCCCAACGTGTGTTGGGTTAAGGCCCAACGTGTGTTGGGTTAAGGCCCAACGTGGGTTGGGTTAAGGCGCAACGTGGGTTGGGTTAAGGCCCAACGTGGGTTGGGTTAAGGCGCAACGTGGGTTGGGTTAAGGCGCAACGTGGGTTGGGTTAAGGCGCAACGTGGGTTAGGTTAAGGCGCAACGTGGGTTAGGTTAAGGCGCAACGTAGGTTAGGTTAAGGCGCAATATAGGTTAGGTTAAG
>NW_025725902.1:287500-292500 GCF_021461395.2 Schistocerca americana
TGAGCTTGCCGCTGCCGACAGAGGCCCGGGAGCGTGCTGTCGTGGCATTGCCGGCGGGAGACAACACGCGCCACCTACGGTGGCCGGCAGCTCCAACGCCAGCGCCACAGAAGGACAAAAGCCCCACTTGGGTGCCGAAGCGAACTCTCCCAGCACAGCGCACGCGCCAACACGTCCGCACAGCTGCGATACAAACCACCTGCGAGAACCGCAGAGGCGACCGAGCAGCAGACGGCGTCGCGGCGCCGAGCGCCGGGCGGCGGCGCATCCTCAGCGCACACAGTCCTCAATCGGACCAGCACACTGCAGATGTCCACCGCGCTTCGCACCGGGCCCGCGAGGACCTACTTTGGCCGCACGGCGCCACGTGCAGGGTGCGCCGGCGCGCAGCTGCGCCGCCTGCCGCCTCCGTCGGCCGGCGCGCCTGCCACTGGCCGCCCCCACCAGCCGGCTGTAGCGCGTGCGCCCACGCACCGCGCGGCCAGCACGCCGGGAGGCCCCCCCTCACCGGCCGGGGACGGTCCCACCCAGCCACCGCCGCGTATCGCTTCACACCCACATGCCATTCACGTTCGTGGGCATGGTGGGTATCGCTGAAACAACCGGTTGGTAGCTCAACCGATCGTCGCCATCACTGATTCACCTCTAGCGAGAACAACCGCACCACAACGGTTTACCAGTTGTTCATTTGCGTAACGTCACCAGCAAACGTAGACGTCCATCGCCATTTGCAAATTCAACGATTGTTGCATGCCTGTGTCAGGTGTCACGACACACTATGTCTGCCCACATACACGCAACAACATGTGCACGCTTCGCGAACACGTGGAAGGTGGCCCCCGTACGTATGCGATGTCCATTGCGCGAACGACTGTCAACCGGCCTCTGTCGCATGTCGCAGATGTGGAACGCAGTGCACCATGCTGTCACGGTGTGTGAGAAGAGACGACTACGTCTGACAACACGCGCCACTACATCAACAGACGGCTCATGCTGATCGCCATCCAGGGCATACCACACTGCAATCCGGCTCTTATAGGGAGACGACACATAGCTGAGTGCACAACAGTTGGACCGCATGGTTCGCCGTTGTTGGCGCAGTCGTTGTACGGTCACATGTACCACGATGTATCATTCAGTACATGAGGACCAATGTGCAGTACAGTGTGTGATTTGGACGTACAACATCAGCGGACAGTTGACACAGGCCGTACCACAGCGTAGGCTAAGTGCTTCGCCATGCGAATGCCAATGAACAACTGCGAAGGGCATTGAGCATGTACGTCCTGCTGCCATCCACATTACAGTGTATCGCTGCAAGGTGTTTAACATGAAGCGATACACTGGGGACCAGGCAGTGCGAGTAGCAAACTATATTGCGGGGGTTGCAGTTAGGCAACACTACACTAATTTAACGCGTCGTATGACAATTACAGAGCGGGTTAAGGCCCAACGTGTGTTGGGTTAAGGCCCAACGTGTGTTGGGTTAAGGCCCAACGTGTGTTGGGTTAAGGCCCAACGTGTGTTGGGTTAAGGCCCAACGTGTGTTGGGTTAAGGCCCAACGTGTGTTGGGTTAAGGCCCAACGTGTGTTGGGTTAAGGCCCAACGTGTGTTGGGTTAAGGCCCAACGTGTGTTGGGTTAAGGCCCAACGTGTGTTGGGTTAAGGCCCAACGTGTGTTGGGTTAAGGCCCAACGTGTGTTGGGTTAAGGCCCAACGTGTGTTGGGTTAAGGCCCAACGTGTGTTGGGTTAAGGCCCAACGTGTGTTGGGTTAAGGCCCAACGTGGGTTGGGTTAAGGCGCAACGTGGGTTGGGTTAAGGCCCAACGTGGGTTGGGTTAAGGCGCAACGTGGGTTGGGTTAAGGCGCAACGTGGGTTGGGTTAAGGCGCAACGTGGGTTAGGTTAAGGCGCAACGTGGGTTAGGTTAAGGCGCAACGTAGGTTAGGTTAAGGCGCAATATAGGTTAGGTTAAGGCGCAATATAGGTTAGGTTAAGGCGCAATATAGGTTAGGTTAAGGCGCAATATAGGTTAGGTTAAGGCGCAATATAGGTTAGGTTAAGGCGCAATATAGGTTAGGTTAAGGCGCAACGTAGGTTAGGTTAAGGCGCAACATAGGTTAGGTTAAGGCGCAACATAGGTTAGGTTAAGGCGCAACATGGGTTAGGTTAAGGCGCAATATAGGTTAGGTTAAGGCACAATATGGGTTAGGTTAAGGCACAATATGGGTTAGGTTAAGGCACAATATGGGTTAGGTTAAGGCACAATATGGGTTAGGTTAAGGCACAATATGGGTTAGGTTAAGGCACAATATGGGTTAGGTTAAGGCACAATATGGGTTAGGTTAAGGCACAATATGGGTTAGGTTAAGGCACAATATGGGTTAGGTTAAGGCACAATATGGGTTAGGTTAAGGCACAATATGGGTTAGGTTAAGGCACAATATGGGTTAGGTTAAGGCACAATATGGGTTAGGTTAAGGCACAATATGGGTTAGGTTAAGGCACAATATGGGTTAGGTTAAGGCACAATATGGGTTAGGTTAAGGCACAATATGGGTTAGGTTAAGGCACAATATGGGTTAGGTTAAGGCACAATATGGGTTAGGTTAAGGCACAATATGGGTTAGGTTAAGGCACAATATGGGTTAGGTTAAGGCACAATATGGGTTAGGTTAAGGCACAATATGGGTTAGGTTAAGGCACAATATGGGTTAGGTTAAGGCACAATATGGGTTAGGTTAAGGCACAATATGGGTTAGGTTAAGGCACAATATGGGTTAGGTTAAGGCACAATATGGGTTAGGTTAAGGCACAATGTGGGTTAGGTTAAGGCACAACGTGGGTTAGGTTAAGGCACAACGTGGGTTAGGTTAAGGCACAACGTGGGTTAGGTTAAGGCACAACGTGGGTTAGGTTAAGGCACAACGTGGGTTAGGTTAAGGCACAACGTGGGTTAGGTTAAGGCACAACGTGGGTTAGGTTAAGGCACAACGTGGGTTAGGTTAAGGCACAACGTGGGTTAGGTTAAGGCACAATACGGGTTAGGTTAAGGCACAATACGGGTTAGGTTAAGGCACAATACGGGTTAGGTTAAGGCACAATACGGGTTAGGTTAAGGCACAATACGGGTTAGGTTAAGGCACAATACGGGTTAGGTTAAGGCACAATACGGGTTAGGTTAAGGCACAATACGGGTTAGGTTAAGGCACAATACGGGTTAGGTTAAGGCACAATACGGGTTAGGTTAAGGCACAATACGGGTTAGGTTAAGGCACAATACGGGTTAGGTTAAGGCACAATACGGGTTAGGTTAAGGCACAATACGGGTTAGGTTAAGGTACAATACGGGTTAGGTTAAGGCACAATACGGGTTAGGTTAAGGCACAATACGGGTTAGGTTAAGGCACAATACGGGTTAGGTTAAGGCACAATATGGGTTAGGTTAAGGCACAATATGGGTTAGGTTAAGGCACAATATGGGTTAGGTTAAGGCACAATATGGGTTAGGTTAAGGCACAATATGGGTTAGGTTAAGGCACAATATGGGTTAGGTTAAGGCACAATATGGGTTAGGTTAAGGCACAATATGGGTTAGGTTAAGGCACAATATGGGTTAGGTTAAGGCACAATATGGGTTAGGTTAAGGCACAATATGGGTTAGGTTAAGGCACAATATGGGTTAGGTTAAGGCACAATATGGGTTAGGTTAAGGCACAATATGGGTTAGGTTAAGGCACAACGTGGGTTAGGTTAAGGCACAACGTGGGTTAGGTTAAGGCACAACGTGGGTTAGGTTAAGGCACAACGTGGGTTAGGTTAAGGCACAACGTGGGTTAGGTTAAGGCACAACGTGGGTTAGGTTAAGGCACAACGTGGGTTAGGTTAAGGCACAACGTGGGTTAGGTTAAGGCACAACGTGGGTTAGGTTAAGGCACAACGTGGGTTAGGTTAAGGCACAATACGGGTTAGGTTAAGGCACAATACGGGTTAGGTTAAGGCACAATACGGGTTAGGTTAAGGCACAATACGGGTTAGGTTAAGGCACAATACGGGTTAGGTTAAGGCACAATACGGGTTAGGTTAAGGCACAATACGGGTTAGGTTAAGGCACAATACGGGTTAGGTTAAGGCACAATACGGGTTAGGTTAAGGCACAACGTGGGTTAGGTTAAGGCACAACGTGGGTTAGGTTAAGGCACAACGTGGGTTAGGTTAAGGCACAACGTGGGTTAGGTTAAGGCACAACGTGGGTTAGGTTAAGGCACAACGTGGGTTAGGTTAAGGCACAACGTGGGTTAGGTTAAGGCACAATACGGGTTAGGTTAAGGCACAATACGGGTTAGGTTAAGGCACAATACGGGTTAGGTTAAGGCACAATACGGGTTAGGTTAAGGCACAATACGGGTTAGGTTAAGGCACAATACGGGTTAGGTTAAGGCACAATACGGGTTAGGTTAAGGCACAATACGGGTTAGGTTAAGGCACAATACGGGTTAGGTTAAGGCACAATACGGGTTAGGTTAAGGCACAATACGGGTTAGGTTAAGGCACAATACGGGTTAGGTTAAGGCACAATACGGGTTAGGTTAAGGCACAATACGGGTTAGGTTAAGGTACAATACGGGTTAGGTTAAGGCACAATACGGGTTAGGTTAAGGCACAATACGGGTTAGGTTAAGGCACAATATGGGTTAGGTTAAGGCACAATATGGGTTAGGTTAAGGCACAATATGGGTTAGGTTAAGGCACAATATGGGTTAGGTTAAGGCACAATATGGGTTAGGTTAAGGCACAATATGGGTTAGGTTAAGGCACAATATGGGTTAGGTTAAGGCACAATATGGGTTAGGTTAAGGCACAATATGGGTTAGGTTAAGGCACAATATGGGTTAGGTTAAGGCACAATATGGGTTAGGTTAAGGCACAATATGGGTTAGGTTAAGGCACAATATGGGTTAGGTTAAGGCACAATATGGGTTAGGTTAAGGCACAACGTGG
>NW_025725902.1:297500-302500 GCF_021461395.2 Schistocerca americana
CTCCCGCCCGCGACTGCGCCGTGCCTTCGTAGGGAAGGCGTTGATGCGGGCGCGGAGGGCGTCGATGTATTCACGCCCAGATAGCAGGCGACTGGTGTCGGCGACCCATTGATGTTGGCCACTGACGGCGGCAGAAGATGACAGTGCCGCACCGTCAATGGCGATGTGTAGGCGCGCCGCCCACATTTCCCCAACCTGCGTTGACGATTTGAGGAGGTGGCCCTCCCACATTAGGTGGCGCTCCAGCACCTCGATCTCACGCTGTACCTCATCCATGCCCACACCGTCGCAGGCTGGCCCTATCTTCTTCAGCGCCAGGAGACGGGACCGACGGAGGGTCGGACCCATCCATCGGCAAGATGGAATGCCGAGGCCCCCCTGGGCAACAGGAGCATGGAAGTATCCCAGGGGGGTGTCCGCCGGAAGGCGGAACCATCTCCTGACGGCGGCCCGGATGGTAACGTCGGCCGACTTCAATGCACCCACCCGGGTGCGGCTGAGGGCCAGCCCGTGGTACAGGCCAGGGAGAAGTACGTTGGTGAGAGCGTGGAGGCGCTGTTGCGGCTTCAGCGGAGCTCGGGAGATGACGTCAAGCTGCTCCACCAGGTGGCTACGTGGATTGAAGACACAGCGACCCGCCGTGGAAAATTGCAGCCCCAGGTACCGGAAGGTTTCACCCACACGCAGGGCAGGCATGGTGGTATTGCCTGCTGTGAAGGTGACATTGCTGTCCACCTTCACCTTCTTCTCGCGCCCTGACGCGACTAAGGCGAGGGTGAAACACTTCCGGGCGTTGATCTGCAGCCCCAGGTGGGCGAGGGCTGCGGTAGCTGCGTCGATGAGGGACTGCAAGCCCCTCGGGGTCGCTGCAAACAGCAAGACGTCATCTGCAAAGGCCGCAGCGTTGACTCTGCGACCGAGGATCCGAGCTCCGATGTGGGAGGGCAGTTGGCCTAAAACGTAGTCCACCGCAAAGTTGAACAGGAGGGGGGAGAGGGGATCGCCCTGGCGAACGCCCCGTGCTGGCTGCACAGACACGCCCACGCCGGCACCGTCCGCTATCACTGTCGTGCTGCCCTCGTAGCACCGCTCGACATACTCGACAAAGCAATCCGGCAGGCCATGCGCCTTCAGCACGGGGCGAAGGGCAGCATGATCTACCGAATCGAATGCCTTAGATACGTCGATCGATGCCACAAAGACAGAGCGGCAGGAGCGAACTGCGTCGGTGAGAGCAGTGTCCAAGATGAAGGTATTTTCCAACATCCCATCCCGAGGGATGAATGCCCGCTGACGTTCGTCCACAGCACAAGCGCGCATCAGGCGTGACGCGAGAACCTTGTGAAAGGTCCGCGCCAACACCGAGCAGACCGTAATGGGGCGAAAGTCAGCGGGGGATGTTGGTGCAGCCGTTTTCGGGAGAAGGGACGTCCGCGCGCGAAGCAGGCGTTCCGGAAGGGCGCGGGCCAGAAGGAAGAGATTCATCACTTTCACCAGGACTTCGTGCGGCAGGCGCCGCAACTCCGCTGGGGTAAGGCCGTCCGGCCCGGCTGCTGATCCCCTGGGCGGCAACGCGGCGGCGACCTCCTCATGTGTGACCGGCCCCCATATGCACTCGAGAGCGACAGGCTCTGAGTGCGGGAGGAGGCGGTCACGAATGAAGCCCGCGGTGGAGATGAGCTTCTTGGTGAAGAGGTCCGCCCAGAAGTCCAGCAGACCAGGGATGGCAGGTGGCGGCTGGAGCAGGGTGCCATCCAAGAGGCCGCGCACGCAACGCGCACGCGACCGTCGGAAGGCATCCTGCGTTCTCGCGTACTCCCAGCGGCGCCGCTTGCGCTTCTGCGTCGGCGGCGCGGCAGGCGGCCGCTTCGATGGTTGGCGCGGCCGCTGTGTCCTGGTGATCGATCTCTCCCCTCTGGACCCGACCGACGCAAGGGCATCCGGGAGCATGCCCAGGATGACATCGGGCGGCGTGCCCCGCCCCAGACCGATGACACGGTCCAGGGCAGAGAAACGCTGGGCGGAAGCGGGTAGCCCCGCCAGATGCTCCCAGATGGCGGCGTCAGTCGGCCCCTCCGGCGGCGGCCCGGTGGTGTCGGCCGCGAAGTCCTCGGCTGCGTCGACGGGCGGCGCAGCGGCCTCGCCCGCGTCAGGCAGCGGGCTCGCCGCTCCCCGGCGGGACGCCGGCTCTTCCCCCCGACCGATCTCAAGCGCCTCCATGAATTGGCGGACAAGCTGCTTGTGGGCAGCTTGCCGCCGTCGGCACTTGATCGCCTCAAGCGTTCGGTCGGGGAACATCCTGATGAGCTCTTGATTTACAAAGAAGAACCGGGCGTCCCTCTCGAGGAACAGTTCGGCCTCTGCCTTGGCGAGCGACAGGACTTCTTCCTCCGTCCACCTCGCGCGATGCCTCTCCGTGACGATCTCCGCGTTGGCGGCCGCAAGGTGTTGGCGGCGGCGATGGACCCCGAGACCGTTTTTGGTGGTGAAGCTGCGGTGGCACTCACTACAGGCGTATACAGCTGCAAAAGTTACAAGATTTTCGGCACGGCCGGTTGGCCGGCTAGGTGCTGGGGGAGTTGGGGTGGCACCTTCAGCGGAAGGGCCACCACTTGTTCTCTGGTTACTGCCCCCAACTGAAAAAAGGGATAGTGCGAGGGGGGGCTGGTAACCCCCCCAAGCCCCTGGTGCGGTCTTCCACTCTGCTAAAATCAGCGGGCCCACGAGAAGGGGAGAAGACCGCAGGAGAGGAGAGGCTAAGAGGGCTAGGCCCATGTATTGCGCATCACTCTCCCTGTAACTATAACCCAAGGAAGGCACCTCGCAGCAGCAGCACGACTACATCAAGACCGCACTTCGAAAAGCCAAGTCCGGATGCAGCCACACCGCCGCCACTTGGCCACCTTAAGAGAGTCATAGTTACTCCCGCCGTTTACCCGCACTTGCTTGAATTTCTTCACGTTGACATTCAGAGCACTGGGCAGAAATCACATTGCGTCAACACCCGCTAGGGCCATCGCAATGCTTTGTTTTAATTAGACAGTCGGATTCCCCCAGTCCGTGCCAGTTCTGAGTTGATCGTTGAATGGCGGCCGAAGAGAATCCGCGCACCCGCGCGCCCCCGGAGGAGCACGCTAAGGCGGACGCGGCCTCGCAGCAAGGAAGATCCGTGGGAGGCCAAGGCACGGGACCGAGCTCGGATCCTGCACGCAGGTTGAAGCACCGGGGCGCGAACGCCGCGCAGGCGCGCGCATCCTGCACCGCCGGCCAGCACGAGGCCAACCAACGGCGAGAGCAGACCACGCCCGCGCTAAACGCCCGCACTTACCGGCACCCCTACGGCACTCACCTCGCCCAGGCCCGGCACGTTAGCGCTGACCCACTTCCCGACCAAGCCCGACACGCCCCGATCCTCAGAGCCAATCCTTATCCCGAAGTTACGGATCCAATTTGCCGACTTCCCTTACCTACATTATTCTATCGACTAGAGGCTCTTCACCTTGGAGACCTGCTGCGGATATGGGTACGAACCGGCGCGACACCTCCACGTGGCCCTCTCCCGGATTTTCAAGGTCCGAGGGGAAGATCGGGACACCGCCGCAACTGCGGTGCTCTTCGCGTTCCAAACCCTATCTCCCTGCTAGAGGATTCCAGGGAACTCGAACGCTCATGCAGAAAAGAAAACTCTTCCCCGATCTCCCGACGGCGTCTCCGGGTCCTTTTGGGTTACCCCGACGAGCATCTCTAAAAGAGGGGCCCGACTTGTATCGGTTCCGCTGCCGGGTTCCGGAATAGGAACCGGATTCCCTTTCGCCCAACGGGGGCCAGCACAAAGTGCATCATGCTATGACGGCCCCCATCAACATCGGATTTCTCCTAGGGCTTAGGATCGACTGACTCGTGTGCAACGGCTGTTCACACGAAACCCTTCTCCGCGTCAGCCCTCCAGGGCCTCGCTGGAGTATTTGCTACTACCACCAAGATCTGCACCGACGGCGGCTCCAGGCAGGCTCACGCCCAGACCCTTCTGCGCCCACCGCCGCGACCCTCCTACTCGTCAGGGCTTCGCGGCCGGCCGCAAGGACCGGCCATGACTGCCAGACTGACGGCCGAGTATAGGCACGACGCTTCAGCGCCATCCATTTTCAGGGCTAGTTGCTTCGGCAGGTGAGTTGTTACACACTCCTTAGCGGATTCCGACTTCCATGGCCACCGTCCTGCTGTCTTAAGCAACCAACGCCTTTCATGGTTTCCCATGAGCGTCGATTCGGGCGCCTTAACTCGGCGTTTGGTTCATCCCACAGCGCCAGTTCTGCTTACCAAAAGTGGCCCACTTGGCACTCCGATCCGAGTCGTTTGCTCGCGGCTTCAGCATATCAAGCAAGCCGGAGATCTCACCCATTTAAAGTTTGAGAATAGGTTGAGGTCGTTTCGGCCCCAAGGCCTCTAATCATTCGCTTTACCGGATGAGACTCGTACGAGCACCAGCTATCCTGAGGGAAACTTCGGAGGGAACCAGCTACTAGATGGTTCGATTAGTCTTTCGCCCCTATACCCAGCTCCGACGATCGATTTGCACGTCAGAATCGCTACGGACCTCCATCAGGGTTTCCCCTGACTTCGTCCTGGCCAGGCATAGTTCACCATCTTTCGGGTCCCAACGTGTACGCTCTAGGTGCGCCTCACCTCGCAATGAGGACGAGACGCCCCGGGAGTGCGGAGGCCGCCGCCCCGTGAAGGGCGGGGAAGCCCCATCCTCCCTCGGCCCGCGCAAGGCGAGACCTTCACTTTCATTACGCCTTTAGGTTTCGTACAGCCCAATGACTCGCGCACATGTTAGACTCCTTGGTCCGTGTTTCAAGACGGGTCGTGAAATTGTCCAAAGCTGAAGCGCCGCTGACGGGAGCGATTATTCCGCCCGAGAGCATCCCGAGCCAACAGCGGCGCGGGTCCGGGGCCGGGCCAGGTAGGTCCGTCATCCGGGAAGAACCGCGCGCGCT
>NW_025725902.1:305000-310000 GCF_021461395.2 Schistocerca americana
AGTATTCAGGCGGGCTTGCCTGCTTTAAGCACTCTAATTTGTTCAAAGTAAACGTGCCGGCCCACCGAGACACTCACTCAAGAGCACCCTGGTAGGATTGCAACGGGGTCCGCCTCGGGACGCACGAGCACGCACGAGGCGCGTCGCACGCCTTCAGCTCGCCCCACCGGCAGGACGTCCCACGATACATGCCAGTTAAACACCGACGGGCGGTGAACCAACAGCGTGGGACACAAATCCAACTACGAGCTTTTTAACCGCAACAACTTTAATATACGCTATTGGAGCTGGAATTACCGCGGCTGCTGGCACCAGACTTGCCCTCCAATAGATACTCGTTAAAGGATTTAAAGTGTACTCATTCCGATTACGGGGCCTCGGATGAGTCCCGTATCGTTATTTTTCGTCACTACCTCCCCGTGCCGGGAGTGGGTAATTTGCGCGCCTGCTGCCTTCCTTGGATGTGGTAGCCGTTTCTCAGGCTCCCTCTCCGGAATCGAACCCTGATTCCCCGTTACCCGTTACAACCATGGTAGGCGCAGAACCTACCATCGACAGTTGATAAGGCAGACATTTGAAAGATGCGTCGCCGGTACGAGGACCGTGCGATCAGCCCAAAGTTATTCAGAGTCACCAAGGCAAACGGACCGGACGAGCCGACCGATTGGTTTTGATCTAATAAAAGCGTCCCTTCCATCTCTGGTCGGGACTCTGTTTGCATGTATTAGCTCTAGAATTACCACAGTTATCCAAGTAACGTGGGTACGATCTAAGGAACCATAACTGATTTAATGAGCCATTCGCGGTTTCACCTTAATGCGGCTTGTACTGAGACATGCATGGCTTAATCTTTGAGACAAGCATATGACTACTGGCAGGATCAACCAGGGAGCTGCGTCAACTAGAGCTGAGCAGCCGGCCGCCCGGGAGTGTGTCCCGGGGGCCCGCGCGAACATGCAAGCGTCCGCTCAATTATTCTGCAAACAGGAGGAGGCTGAGCTCCCCTGCACGATACACCTCGAAACCCTCTCAGGTCCCGGCGGCGCGCAGCGCCGTCCTAAGTACTTGGTCGGGTTCGAGAGAGGCGCAATCGCCCGGAGTTTGGCGAGTAGACGCTTTAGGTGCGACCACCCGTGCTCCCAACTGAGCTTGCCGCTGCCGACAGAGGCCCGGGAGCGTGCTGTCGTGGCATTGCCGGCGGGAGACAACACGCGCCACCTACGGTGGCCGGCAGCTCCAACGCCAGCGCCACAGAAGGACAAAAGCCCCACTTGGGTGCCGAAGCGAACTCTCCCAGCACAGCGCACGCGCCAACACGTCCGCACAGCTGCGATACAAACCACCTGCGAGAACCGCAGAGGCGACCGAGCAGCAGACGGCGTCGCGGCGCCGAGCGCCGGGCGGCGGCGCATCCTCAGCGCACACAGTCCTCAATCGGACCAGCACACTGCAGATGTCCACCGCGCTTCGCACCGGGCCCGCGAGGACCTACTTTGGCCGCACGGCGCCGCGTGCAGGGTGCGCCGGCGCGCAGCTGCGCCGCCTGCCGCCTCCGTCGGCCGGCGCGCCTGCCACTGGCCGCCCCCACCAGCCGGCTGTAGCGCGTGCGCCCACGCACCGCGCGGCCAGCACGCCGGGAGGCCCCCCCTCACCGGCCGGGGACGGTCCCACCCAGCCACCGCCGCGTATCGCTTCACACCCACATGCCATTCACGTTCGTGGGCATGGTGGGTATCGCTGAAACAACCGGTTGGTAGCTCAACCGATCGTCGCCATCACTGATTCACCTCTAGCGAGAACAACCGCACCACAACGGTTTACCAGTTGTTCATTTGCGTAACGTCACCAGCAAACGTAGACGTCCATCGCCATTTGCAAATTCAACGATTGTTGCATGCCTGTGTCAGGTGTCACGACACACTATGTCTGCCCACATACACGCAACAACATGTGCACGCTTCGCGAACACGTGGAAGGTGGCCCCCGTACGTATGCGATGTCCATTGCGCGAACGACTGTCAACCGGCCTCTGTCGCATGTCGCAGATGTGGAACGCAGTGCACCATGCTGTCACGGTGTGTGAGAAGAGACGACTACGTCTGACAACACGCGCCACTACATCAACAGACGGCTCATGCTGATCGCCATCCAGGGCATACCACACTGCAATCCGGCTCTTATAGGGAGACGACACATAGCTGAGTGCACAACAGTTGGACCGCATGGTTCGCCGTTGTTGGCGCAGTCGTTGTACGGTCACATGTACCACGATGTATCATTCAGTACATGAGGACCAATGTGCAGTACAGTGTGTGATTTGGACGTACAACATCAGCGGACAGTTGACACAGGCCGTACCACAGCGTAGGCTAAGTGCTTCGCCATGCGAATGCCAATGAACAACTGCGAAGGGCATTGAGCATGTACGTCCTGCTGCCATCCACATTACAGTGTATCGCTGCAAGGTGTTTAACATGAAGCGATACACTGGGGACCAGGCAGTGCGAGTAGCAAACTATATTGCGGGGGTTGCAGTTAGGCAACACTACACTAATTTAACGCGTCGTATGACAATTACAGAGCGGGTTAAGGCCCAACGTGTGTTGGGTTAAGGCCCAACGTGTGTTGGGTTAAGGCCCAACGTGTGTTGGGTTAAGGCCCAACGTGTGTTGGGTTAAGGCCCAACGTGTGTTGGGTTAAGGCCCAACGTGTGTTGGGTTAAGGCCCAACGTGTGTTGGGTTAAGGCCCAACGTGTGTTGGGTTAAGGCCCAACGTGTGTTGGGTTAAGGCCCAACGTGTGTTGGGTTAAGGCCCAACGTGTGTTGGGTTAAGGCCCAACGTGTGTTGGGTTAAGGCCCAACGTGTGTTGGGTTAAGGCCCAACGTGTGTTGGGTTAAGGCCCAACGTGTGTTGGGTTAAGGCCCAACGTGGGTTGGGTTAAGGCGCAACGTGGGTTGGGTTAAGGCCCAACGTGGGTTGGGTTAAGGCGCAACGTGGGTTGGGTTAAGGCGCAACGTGGGTTGGGTTAAGGCGCAACGTGGGTTAGGTTAAGGCGCAACGTGGGTTAGGTTAAGGCGCAACGTAGGTTAGGTTAAGGCGCAATATAGGTTAGGTTAAGGCGCAATATAGGTTAGGTTAAGGCGCAATATAGGTTAGGTTAAGGCGCAATATAGGTTAGGTTAAGGCGCAATATAGGTTAGGTTAAGGCGCAATATAGGTTAGGTTAAGGCGCAACGTAGGTTAGGTTAAGGCGCAACATAGGTTAGGTTAAGGCGCAACATAGGTTAGGTTAAGGCGCAACATGGGTTAGGTTAAGGCGCAATATAGGTTAGGTTAAGGCACAATATGGGTTAGGTTAAGGCACAATATGGGTTAGGTTAAGGCACAATATGGGTTAGGTTAAGGCACAATATGGGTTAGGTTAAGGCACAATATGGGTTAGGTTAAGGCACAATATGGGTTAGGTTAAGGCACAATATGGGTTAGGTTAAGGCACAATATGGGTTAGGTTAAGGCACAATATGGGTTAGGTTAAGGCACAATATGGGTTAGGTTAAGGCACAATATGGGTTAGGTTAAGGCACAATATGGGTTAGGTTAAGGCACAATATGGGTTAGGTTAAGGCACAATATGGGTTAGGTTAAGGCACAATATGGGTTAGGTTAAGGCACAATATGGGTTAGGTTAAGGCACAATATGGGTTAGGTTAAGGCACAATATGGGTTAGGTTAAGGCACAATATGGGTTAGGTTAAGGCACAATATGGGTTAGGTTAAGGCACAATATGGGTTAGGTTAAGGCACAATATGGGTTAGGTTAAGGCACAATATGGGTTAGGTTAAGGCACAATATGGGTTAGGTTAAGGCACAATATGGGTTAGGTTAAGGCACAATATGGGTTAGGTTAAGGCACAATATGGGTTAGGTTAAGGCACAATATGGGTTAGGTTAAGGCACAATATGGGTTAGGTTAAGGCACAATATGGGTTAGGTTAAGGCACAATATGGGTTAGGTTAAGGCACAATGTGGGTTAGGTTAAGGCACAACGTGGGTTAGGTTAAGGCACAACGTGGGTTAGGTTAAGGCACAACGTGGGTTAGGTTAAGGCACAACGTGGGTTAGGTTAAGGCACAACGTGGGTTAGGTTAAGGCACAACGTGGGTTAGGTTAAGGCACAACGTGGGTTAGGTTAAGGCACAACGTGGGTTAGGTTAAGGCACAACGTGGGTTAGGTTAAGGCACAATACGGGTTAGGTTAAGGCACAATACGGGTTAGGTTAAGGCACAATACGGGTTAGGTTAAGGCACAATACGGGTTAGGTTAAGGCACAATACGGGTTAGGTTAAGGCACAATACGGGTTAGGTTAAGGCACAATACGGGTTAGGTTAAGGCACAATACGGGTTAGGTTAAGGCACAATACGGGTTAGGTTAAGGCACAATACGGGTTAGGTTAAGGCACAATACGGGTTAGGTTAAGGCACAATACGGGTTAGGTTAAGGCACAATACGGGTTAGGTTAAGGCACAATACGGGTTAGGTTAAGGCACAATACGGGTTAGGTTAAGGCACAATACGGGTTAGGTTAAGGCACAATACGGGTTAGATTAAGGCACAATACGGGTTAGGTTAAGGCACAATACGGGTTAGGTTAAGGCACAATATGGGTTAGGTTAAGGCACAATATGGGTTAGGTTAAGGCACAATATGGGTTAGGTTAAGGCACAATATGGGTTAGGTTAAGGCACAATATGGGTTAGGTTAAGGCACAATATGGGTTAGGTTAAGGCACAATATGGGTTAGGTTAAGGCACAATATGGGTTAGGTTAAGGCACCATATGGGTTAGGTTAAGGCACAATATGGGTTAGGTTAAGGCACAATATGGGTTAGGTTAAGGCACAACGTGGGTTAGGTTAAGGCACAACGTGGGTTAGGTTAAGGCACAACGTGGGTTAGGTTAAGGCACAACGTGGGTTAGGTTAAGGCACAACGTGG
>NW_025725902.1:315000-320000 GCF_021461395.2 Schistocerca americana
CCTTCGTGGGGAAGGCGTTGATGCGGGCGCGGAGAGCGTCGATGAAGTTACGCCCAGATAGCAGGCGACTGGTGTCAGCGACCCACTGGTGTTGCCCCTTGACGGCGGCGGAAGATGACAGCGCCGCACCGTCAAAGGCAACGTGCAGGCGCGCGGCCCACATCTCTCCAACCTGCGTCGACGATTTGAGGAGGTGGCCCTCCCACATAAGATGCCGCTCCAGCGCCTCAATCTCACGCTGCACCTCGTCCCGGCCTGCACCGTCGGCGGCTGGCCCAATCCTCTTCAGCGCCAGGAGACGGGACCGGCGAAGTGTTGGCCCCATCCATCGGCATGATGGGATGCCGAGGCCACCCTGGGCTACAGGAGCGTGGAAGTAGCCCAGGGGAGTGTCCGCCGGAAGGCGGAACCATCTCCTGACGGCGGCACGGATGGTCACATCTGCCGCTTTCAACGCACCCACCCGGGTGCGGCTGAGGGCCAGCCCATGGTACAGGCCAGGCAGAAGTACGGTGGTGAGGGCGTGGAGGCGCTGTTGCGGCTTGAGCGGAGCTCGGGAGATGACGTCCAGCTGCTCCACCAGGTGGCGTCGTGGGTTGAAAACGCAGCGACCAGCGGTGGAGAATTGCAGTCCCAGGTACCGGAAGGTTTCACCCACACGTAGGGCGGGCACGGTGGCGTTGCCCGCTTTGAAGGTAACGTCGGCGTCGACCTTCACCTTCTTGTCGCGCCCAGACGCGACTAAGGCGAGGGTGAAACACTTCCGGGCGTTGATCTGCAGCCCCAGATGGGCGAGGGCTGCGACGGCTGCGTCGATGAGGGACTGCAATCCCCTCGCGGTCGATGCAAAAAGCAGGACGTCATCTGCGAAGGCCGCAGCGTTAACTCTGCGACCAAGGATCCGAGCTCCGATGTGGGAGGGAAGTTGACTCAAAACATAGTCCACCGCAAAATTGAAAAGGAGGGGGGAGAGGGGGTCACCCTGACGCACACCCCTAGCCGGCTGCAGGGGCACGCCCACGTCGGCGCCGCCCGCTATCACCGTCGTGCTACCCTCGTAACACCTTTCGACGTACTCAATAAAGCAATCCGGCAGGCCATGAGCCCTCAGCACGGGGCGGAGGGCGGCATGGTCCACCGAATCGAACGCTTTAGAGACGTCGATCGATGCCACAAAAACAGAGCGACAGGAGCGGACTGCGTCGGTGAGAGCAGTGTCCAAGATGAAGGTGTTTTCCAACATCCCATCCCGGGGGATGAATGCCCGCTGACGTTCGTCCACAGCACATGCACGCATCAGGCGTGACGCGAGAACCTTGTGAAAGGTCCGCGCCAACACCGAGCAGACCGTAATGGGGCGAAAGTCAGCGGGGGATGTTGGTGCAGCCGTTTTGGGGAGAAGTGACGTCCGGGCGCGAAGCAGACGCTCGGGGAGGGCGCGGGCCAGGAGGAAGAGGTTCAAGAGTTTCACCAGGACTTCATGCGGCAGGCGCCGCAGCTCCGCTGGAGTCAGGCCGTCCGGCCCGGCTGCCGATCCCCTGGGCGGCAAGGCAGCAGCGACCTCCTCACGTGTGACCGGCCCCCATAGGCACTCAGGAGCGACAGGCTCCGAGTGCGGGAGAAGGCGGTCACGGATGAAGCCGGCGGTGGAGATCGGCTTCTTCGTGAAGAGGTCCGCCCAGAAGTCCAGCAGACCGGGGATGTCGGGTGGCGGCTGCAGCAGGGTGCCGTCCAGCAAGCCGCGCACGCAACGCGCACGCGACCTACGGAAGGCGTCCTGCGTCCGCGCGTAATCCCAGCGGCGCCGCTTGCGCTTCTGCAGCGGCGGGGCGGCAGGCGGCCGCTTGGATGGTTGGCGCGGCCGCTGTGTCCTGGTGATCGACCTCTCCCCCCTGGACCCGACCGACGCAAGGGCATCCGGGAGCATGCCCAGGATGACATCGGGCGGCGTGCCCCGCCCCAGACCAATGACTCGATCCAGGGCAGAGAAACGCTGGGCGGAAGCAGGTAGCCCCGCCAGATGCTCCCAGATGGCGGCGTCAGTCGGCCCCTCCGGCGGCGGCCCGGTGGTGTCGGCCGCGAAGTCCTCGGCTGCGTCGACGGGCGGCGCAGCGGCCTCGCCCGCGTCAGGCAGCGAGCTCGCTGCTCCACGGCGGGACGCCGGCTCTTCACCCCGACCGATCTCAAGTGCCTCCATGAATTGGCGGACAAGCTGCTTGTGGGCAGCTTGCCGCCGTCGGCACTTGATTGCCTCAAGCGTTCGGTCGGGGAACATCCTGGTAAGTTCTTGATTTACAAAGAAGAACCGGGCGTCCCTCTCCAGGAACAGTTCGGCCTCTGCCTTGGCGAGCGACAGGACTTCTTCCTCCGTCCACCTCGCGCGATGCCTCTCCGTCACGATCTCAGCGTTGGCGGCCGCAGGGTGTTGGCGGCGGCGATGGACCCCGAGACCGTTCTTCGTGGTAAAAGTGCGGTGGCACTCACTGCAAGCAAAGGGAGCTACACAAACTATCGCATTTTCGTTACGGCCGGTTGGCCGGATAGGTGCTGGGGTAGCTGGGGTGGCACCTTCAGCGGAAGGGCCACCATCTCTTGTTTCTTGTCGGCTGCCCCCAACTATAAAGGGATAATGCGAGGGGGGGCTGGTAACCCCCCCAAGCCCCTGGTGCGGTCTTCCACTCTGCGAAAATCAGCGGGCCCACGAGAAGGGGAGAAGACCGCAGGAGAGGAGAGGCTAAGAGGGCTAGGCCCATGTATTGCGCATCACTCTCCCTGTAACTATAACCCAAGGAAGGCACCTCGCAGCAGCAGCACGACTACATCAAGACCGCACTTCGAAAAGCCAAGTCCGGATGCAGCCACACCGCCGCCACTTGGCCACCTTAAGAGAGTCATAGTTACTCCCGCCGTTTACCCGCGCTTGCTTGAATTTCTTCACGTTGACATTCAGAGCACTGGGCAGAAATCACATTGCGTCAACACCCGCTAGGGCCATCGCAATGCTTTGTTTTAATTAGACAGTCGGATTCCCCCAGTCCGTGCCAGTTCTGAGTTGATCGTTGAATGGCGGCCGAAGAGAATCCGCGCACCCGCGCGCCCCCGGAGGAGCACGCTAAGGCGGACGCGGCCTCGCAGCAAGGAAGATCCGTGGGAGGCCAAGGCACGGGACCGAGCTCGGATCCTGCACGCAGGTTGAAGCACCGGGGCGCGAACGCCGCGCAGGCGCGCGCATCCTGCACCGCCGGCCAGCACGAGGCCAACCAACGGCGAGAGCAGACCACGCCCGCGCTAAACGCCCGCACTTACCGGCACCCCTACGGCACTCACCTCGCCCAGGCCCGGCACGTTAGCGCTGACCCACTTCCCGACCAAGCCCGACACGCCCCGATCCTCAGAGCCAATCCTTATCCCGAAGTTACGGATCCAATTTGCCGACTTCCCTTACCTACATTATTCTATCGACTAGAGGCTCTTCACCTTGGAGACCTGCTGCGGATATGGGTACGAACCGGCGCGACACCTCCACGTGGCCCTCTCCCGGATTTTCAAGGTCCGAGGGGAAGATCGGGACACCGCCGCAACTGCGGTGCTCTTCGCGTTCCAAACCCTATCTCCCTGCTAGAGGATTCCAGGGAACTCGAACGCTCATGCAGAAAAGAAAACTCTTCCCCGATCTCCCGACGGCGTCTCCGGGTCCTTTTGGGTTACCCCGACGAGCATCTCTAAAAGAGGGGCCCGACTTGTATCGGTTCCGCTGCCGGGTTCCGGAATAGGAACCGGATTCCCTTTCGCCCAACGGGGGCCAGCACAAAGTGCATCATGCTATGACGGCCCCCATCAACATCGGATTTCTCCTAGGGCTTAGGATCGACTGACTCGTGTGCAACGGCTGTTCACACGAAACCCTTCTCCGCGTCAGCCCTCCAGGGCCTCGCTGGAGTATTTGCTACTACCACCAAGATCTGCACCGACGGCGGCTCCAGGCAGGCTCACGCCCAGACCCTTCTGCGCCCACCGCCGCGACCCTCCTACTCGTCAGGGCTTCGCGGCCGGCCGCAAGGACCGGCCATGACTGCCAGACTGACGGCCGAGTATAGGCACGACGCTTCAGCGCCATCCATTTTCAGGGCTAGTTGCTTCGGCAGGTGAGTTGTTACACACTCCTTAGCGGATTCCGACTTCCATGGCCACCGTCCTGCTGTCTTAAGCAACCAACGCCTTTCATGGTTTCCCATGAGCGTCGATTCGGGCGCCTTAACTCGGCGTTTGGTTCATCCCACAGCGCCAGTTCTGCTTACCAAAAGTGGCCCACTTGGCACTCCGATCCGAGTCGTTTGCTCGCGGCTTCAGCATATCAAGCAAGCCGGAGATCTCACCCATTTAAAGTTTGAGAATAGGTTGAGGTCGTTTCGGCCCCAAGGCCTCTAATCATTCGCTTTACCGGATGAGACTCGTACGAGCACCAGCTATCCTGAGGGAAACTTCGGAGGGAACCAGCTACTAGATGGTTCGATTAGTCTTTCGCCCCTATACCCAGCTCCGACGATCGATTTGCACGTCAGAATCGCTACGGACCTCCATCAGGGTTTCCCCTGACTTCGTCCTGGCCAGGCATAGTTCACCATCTTTCGGGTCCCAACGTGTACGCTCTAGGTGCGCCTCACCTCGCAATGAGGACGAGACGCCCCGGGAGTGCGGAGGCCGCCGCCCCGTGAAGGGCGGGGAAGCCCCATCCTCCCTCGGCCCGCGCAAGGCGAGACCTTCACTTTCATTACGCCTTTAGGTTTCGTACAGCCCAATGACTCGCGCACATGTTAGACTCCTTGGTCCGTGTTTCAAGACGGGTCGTGAAATTGTCCAAAGCTGAAGCGCCGCTGACGGGAGCGATTATTCCGCCCGAGAGCATCCCGAGCCAACAGCGGCGCGGGTCCGGGGCCGGGCCAGGTAGGTCCGTCATCCGGGAAGAACCGCGCGCGCTTGCCGGGAGCCCGAGCGCCCAA
>NW_025725903.1:5000-7500 GCF_021461395.2 Schistocerca americana
CGCAGAGGCGACCGAGCAGCAGACGGCGTCGCGGCGCCGAGCGCCGGGCGGCGGCGCATCCTCAGCGCACACAGTCCTCAATCGGACCAGCACACTGCAGATGTCCACCGCGCTTCGCACCGGGCCCGCGAGGACCTACTTTGGCCGCACGGCGCCGCGTGCAGGGTGCGCCGGCGCGCAGCTGCGCCGCCTGCCGCCTCCGTCGGCCGGCGCGCCTGCCACTGGCCGCCCCCACCAGCCGGCTGTAGCGCGTGCGCCCACGCACCGCGCGGCCAGCACGCCGGGAGGCCCCCCCTCACCGGCCGGGGACGGTCCCACCCAGCCACCGCCGCGTATCGCTTCACACCCAGATGCCATTCACGTTCGTGGGCATGGTGGGTATCGCTGGAACAACCGGTTGGTAGCTCAACCGATCGTCGCCATCACTGATTCACCTCTAGCGAGAACAACCGCACCACAACGGTTTACCAGTTGTTCATTTGCATAACGTCACCAGCAAACGTAGGCGTCCATCGCCATTTGCAAATTCAACGATTGTTGCATGCCTGTGTCAGGTGTCACGACACACTATGTCTGCCCACATACACGCAACAACATGTGCACGCTTCGCGAACACGTGGAAGGTGGCCCCCGTACGTATGCGATGTCCATTGCGCGAACGACTGTCAACCGGCCTCTGTCGCATGTCGCAGATGTGGAACGCAGTGCACCATGCTATCACGGTGTGTGAGAAGAGACGACTACGTCTGACAACACGCGCCACTACATCAACAGACGGCTCATGCTGATCGCCATCCAGGGCATACCACACTGCAATCCAGCTCTTATAGGGAGACGACACGTAGCTGAGTGCACAACATTTGGACCGCATGGTTCGCCGTTGTTGGCGCAGTCGTTGTACGGTCACATGTACCACGATGTATCATTCAGTACATGAGGACCAATGTGCAGTACAGTGTGTGATTTGGACGTACAACATCAGCGGACAGTTGACACAGGCCGTACCACAGCGTAGGCTAAGTGCTTCGCACATGCGAATGCCAATGAACAACTGCAAATGCCAATGAACAACTGCAAAGGGCATTGAGCATGTACGTCCTGCTGCCATCCACATTACAGTGTATAGCTGCAAGGTGTTTAACATGAAGCGATACACTGGGGACCGGGCAGTGCGAGTAGCAAACTATATTGCGGGGGTTGCAGTTAGGCAACACTACACTAATTTAACGCGTCGTATGACAATTACAGAGCAGGTTAAGGCCCAACGTGTGTTGGGTTAAGGCCCAACGTGTGTTGGGTTAAGGCCCAACGTGTGTTGGGTTAAGGCCCAACGTGTGTTGGGTTAAGGCCCAACGTGTGTTGGGTTAAGGCCCAACGTGTGTTGGGTTAAGGCCCAACGTGTGTTGGGTTAAGGCCCAACGTGTGTTGGGTTAAGGCCCAACGTGTGTTGGGTTAAGGCCCAACGTGTGTTGGGTTAAGGCCCAACGTGTGTTGGGTTAAGGCCCAACGTGTGTTGGGTTAAGGCCCAACGTGTGTTGGGTTAAGGCCCAACGTGTGTTGGGTTAAGGCCCAACGTGTGTTGGGTTACGTTAAGGGGCAATGTGGGTTACGTTAAGGGGCAATGTGGGTTACGTTAAGGGGCAATGTGGGTTACGTTACGGCGCAATATAGGTTACGTTACGGCGCAATATAGGTTACGTTAAGGCGCAATATCGGTTACGTTAAGGCGCAATACAGGTTACGTTAAGGCGCAATACAGGTTACGTTAAGGCGCAATACAGGTTACGTTAAGGCGCAATACAGGTTACGTTAAGGCGCAATACAGGTTACGTTAAGGCGCAATACAGGTTACGTTAAGGCGCAATACAGGTTACGTTAAGGCGCAATACAGGTTACGTTAGGGCGCAATGCAGGTTACGTTAAGGCGCAATGCAGGTTACGTTAAGGCGCAATACAGGTTACGTTAAGGCGCAATACAGGTTACGTTAAGGCGCAATACAGGTTACGTTAAGGCGCAATACAGGTTACGTTAAGGCGCAATACAGGTTACGTTAAGGCGCAATACAGGTTACGTTAAGGCGCAATACAGGTTACGTTAAGGCGCAATACAGGTTACTTTAAGGCGCAATACAGGTTACGTTAAGGCGCAATACAGGTTACGTTAAGGCGCAATACAGGTTACGTTAAGGCGCAATACAGGTTACGTTAAGGCGCAATACAGGTTACGTTAAGGCGCAATACAGGTTACGTTAAGGCGCAATACAGGTTACGTTAAGGCGCAATACAGGTTACGTTAAGGCGCAATACAGGTTACGTTAAGGCGCAATACAGGTTACGTTAAGGCGCAATACAGGTTACGTTAAGGCGCAATACAGGTTACGTTAAGGCGCAATACAGGTTACGTTAAGGCGCAATACAGGTTACGTTAAGGCGCAATACAGGTTAGGTTAAGGCGCAATACAGGTTAGGTTAAGGCGCAATACAGGTTAGGTTAAGGTAC
>NW_025725903.1:17500-22500 GCF_021461395.2 Schistocerca americana
GTGTGTCCCGGGGGCCCGCGCGAACACGCAAGCGTCCGCTCAATTATTCTGCAAACAGGAGGAGGCTGAGCTCCCCTGCACAATACACCTCGAAACCCTCTCAGGTCCCGGCGGCGCGCAGCGCCGTCCTAAGTACTTGGTCGGGTTCGAGAGAGGCGCAATCGCCCGGAGTTTGGCGAGTAGACGCTTTAGGTGCGACCACCCGTGCTCCCAACTGAGCTTGCCGCTGCCGACAGAGGCCCGGGAGCGTGCTGTCGTGGCATTGCCGGCGGGAGACAACACGCGCCACCTACGGTGACCGGCAGCTCCAACGCCAGCGCCACAGAAGGACAAAAGCCCCACTTGGGTGCCGAAGCGAACTCTCCCAGCACAGCGCACGCGCCAACACGTCCGCACAGCTGCGATACAAACCACCTGCGAGAACCGCAGAGGCGACCGAGCAGCAGACGGCGTCGCGGCGCCGAGCGCCGGGCGGCGGCGCATCCTCAGCGCACACAGTCCTCAATCGGACCAGCACACTGCAGATGTCCACCGCGCTTCGCACCGGGCCCGCGAGGACCTACTTTGGCCGCACGGCGCCGCGTGCAGGGTGCGCCGGCGCGCAGCTGCGCCGCCTGCCGCCTCCGTCGGCCGGCGCGCCTGCCACTGGCCGCCCCCACCAGCCGGCTGTAGCGCGTGCGCCCACGCACCGCGCGGCCAGCACGCCGGGAGGCCCCCCCTCACCGGCCGGGGACGGTCCCACCCAGCCACCGCCGCGTATCGCTTCACACCCAGATGCCATTCACGTTCGTGGGCATGGTGGGTATCGCTGGAACAACCGGTTGGTAGCTCAACCGATCGTCGCCATCACTGATTCACCTCTAGCGAGAACAACCGCACCACAACGGTTTACCAGTTGTTCATTTGCATAACGTCACCAGCAAACGTAGGCGTCCATCGCCATTTGCAAATTCAACGATTGTTGCATGCCTGTGTCAGGTGTCACGACACACTATGTCTGCCCACATACACGCAACAACATGTGCACGCTTCGCGAACACGTGGAAGGTGGCCCCCGTACGTATGCGATGTCCATTGCGCGAACGACTGTCAACCGGCCTCTGTCGCATGTCGCAGATGTGGAACGCAGTGCACCATGCTATCACGGTGTGTGAGAAGAGACGACTACGTCTGACAACACGCGCCACTACATCAACAGACGGCTCATGCTGATCGCCATCCAGGGCATACCACACTGCAATCCAGCTCTTATAGGGAGACGACACGTAGCTGAGTGCACAACATTTGGACCGCATGGTTCGCCGTTGTTGGCGCAGTCGTTGTACGGTCACATGTACCACGATGTATCATTCAGTACATGAGGACCAATGTGCAGTACAGTGTGTGATTTGGACGTACAACATCAGCGGACAGTTGACACAGGCCGTACCACAGCGTAGGCTAAGTGCTTCGCACATGCGAATGCCAATGAACAACTGCAAATGCCAATGAACAACTGCAAAGGGCATTGAGCATGTACGTCCTGCTGCCATCCACATTACAGTGTATAGCTGCAAGGTGTTTAACATGAAGCGATACACTGGGGACCGGGCAGTGCGAGTAGCAAACTATATTGCGGGGGTTGCAGTTAGGCAACACTACACTAATTTAACGCGTCGTATGACAATTACAGAGCAGGTTAAGGCCCAACGTGTGTTGGGTTAAGGCCCAACGTGTGTTGGGTTAAGGCCCAACGTGTGTTGGGTTAAGGCCCAACGTGTGTTGGGTTAAGGCCCAACGTGTGTTGGGTTAAGGCCCAACGTGTGTTGGGTTAAGGCCCAACGTGTGTTGGGTTAAGGCCCAACGTGTGTTGGGTTAAGGCCCAACGTGTGTTGGGTTAAGGCCCAACGTGTGTTGGGTTAAGGCCCAACGTGTGTTGGGTTAAGGCCCAACGTGTGTTGGGTTAAGGCCCAACGTGTGTTGGGTTAAGGCCCAACGTGTGTTGGGTTAAGGCCCAACGTGTGTTGGGTTAAGGCCCAACGTGTGTTGGGTTAAGGCCCAACGTGTGTTGGGTTACGTTAAGGGGCAATGTGGGTTACGTTAAGGGGCAATGTGGGTTACGTTAAGGGGCAATGTGGGTTACGTTACGGCGCAATATAGGTTACGTTACGGCGCAATATAGGTTACGTTAAGGCGCAATATCGGTTACGTTAAGGCGCAATACAGGTTACGTTAAGGCGCAATACAGGTTACGTTAAGGCGCAATACAGGTTACGTTAAGGCGCAATACAGGTTACGTTAAGGCGCAATACAGGTTACGTTAAGGCGCAATACAGGTTACGTTAAGGCGCAATACAGGTTACGTTAAGGCGCAATACAGGTTACGTTAAGGCGCAATACAGGTTACGTTAAGGCGCAATGCAGGTTACGTTAAGGCGCAATGCAGGTTACGTTAAGGCGCAATACAGGTTACGTTAAGGCGCAATACAGGTTACGTTAAGGCGCAATACAGGTTACGTTAAGGCGCAATACAGGTTACGTTAAGGCGCAATACAGGTTACGTTAAGGCGCAATACAGGTTACGTTAAGGCGCAATACAGGTTACGTTAAGGCGCAATACAGGTTACGTTAAGGCGCAATACAGGTTACGTTAAGGCGCAATACAGGTTACGTTAAGGCGCAATACAGGTTACGTTAAGGCGCAATACAGGTTACGTTAAGGCGCAATACAGGTTACGTTAAGGCGCAATACAGGTTACGTTAAGGCGCAATACAGGTTACGTTAAGGCGCAATACAGGTTACGTTAAGGCGCAATACAGGTTACGTTAAGGCGCAATACAGGTTACATTATGGCGCAATACAGGTTACGTTAAGGCGCAATACAGGTTACGTTAAGGCGCAATACAGGTTAGGTTAAGGCGCAATACAGGTTAGGTTAAGGCGCAATACAGGTTAGGTTAAGGTACGACATAGGTTAGGTTAAGGTACGACATAGGTTAGGTTAAGGTACGACATAGGTTAGGTTAAGGTACGACATAGGTTAGGTTAAGGTACGACATAGGTTAGGTTAAGGTACGACATAGGTTAGGTTAAGGTACGACATAGGTTAGGTTAAGGTACGACATAGGTTAGGTTAAGGTACGACATAGGTTAGGTTAAGGTACGACATAGGTTAGGTTAAGGTACGACATAGGTTAGGTTAAGGTACGACATAGGTTAGGTTAAGGTACGACATAGGTTAGGTTAAGGTACGACATAGGTTAGGTTAAGGTACGACATAGGTTAGGTTAAGGTACGACATAGGTTAGGTTAAGGTACGACATAGGTTAGGTTAAGGTACGACATAGGTTAGGTTAAGGTACGACATAGGTTAGGTTAAGGTACGACATAGGTTAGGTTAAGGTACGACATAGGTTAGGTTAAGGTACGACATAGGTTAGGTTAAGGTACGACATAGGTTAGGTTAAGGTACGACATAGGTTAGGTTAAGGTACGACATAGGTTAGGTTAAGGTACGACATAGGTTAGGTTAAGGTACGACATAGGTTAGGTTAAGGTACGACATAGGTTAGGTTAAGGTACGACATAGGTTAGGTTAAGGTACGACATAGGTTAGGTTAAGGTACGACATAGGTTAGGTTAAGGTACGACATAGGTTAGGTTAAGGTACGACATAGGTTAGGTTAAGGTACGACATAGGTTAGGTTAAGGTACGACATAGGTTAGGTTAAGGTACGACATAGGTTAGGTTAAGGTACGACATAGGTTAGGTTAAGGTACGACATAGGTTAGGTTAAGGTACGACATAGGTTAGGTTAAGGTACGACATAGGTTAGGTTACGGTACGACATAGGTTAGGTTACGGTACGACATAGGTTAGGTTACGGTACGACATAGGTTAGGTTACGGTACGACATAGGTTAGGTTACGGTACGACATAGGTTAGGTTACGGTACGACATAGGTTAGGTTACGGTACGACGTAGGTTAGGTTACGGTACGACGTAGGTTAGGTTACGGTACGACGTAGGTTAGGTTACGGTACGACATAGGTTAGGTTACGGTACGATATAGGTTAGGTTACGGTACGATATAGGTTAGGTTAAGGTACACATTGTTGTAAGGAAAGGTTTAATGGGGGGCGGGGCGGGGCGGCCGGTTTGTTGATTGTGATTATAGTAAGTGGATGCCTGCGGCATCATCTGATTTGCCACGTCAGGATGCACCTTTGGCTCATGACAGGCGGCGCTCTCATTCCATGCTTGTGGCAGACCTGTGTCTTTCATTCCTGCCATTGTTTGTGTGCTGTGAGAGGAGGCAGTATTGTGATGTTGGGTGCACCCCTGTGTAGGACATGTGTGGGTGTTGGTGGCTTGGCTGAGCAATGGTGGTTGTCGGGTGGGTGGGATATTCTGTTTTCTGAGTGGACCTCCCAGTCTGGTTATGACAGTGTGGATTGTCTAATGTGGCGGAGAGGATGCACTGGGTGTTGTTCCATGCTGGTGCTTACATATTGTCTGTGTGCGTGTTACAGGCAGAGAGTAGTGCGTGATAAGGGTGTGTGGCTGACGTGTGGTTGTGATTGTGAGCAGAGTCTTTCAGCATGTATACGGACAGTTGTATACATTATCTGTATTCTGATGGCTCTATCTATTACTAATCAGCGCCGTGTATACGTTTAATCCGGTTCCAGTCGAAACTGTTGTATCTCTGTACATTAGTGACACGGCGAGCCCGCTATGTAGTTACTCGTCTCGGCAGCTTCCACCGGTGTATGGCAAATGATTATAAGGAATCAGTCTAGTCGTCAATACCGATGGTGTGACGTCACATGTCTGGGGTGGGGGACGCTGCGCCCTTCCGGTGGGTCATGGCCTAGAAAGACTCTTCCCACGCAGGGGGGCGTGGACTGTCATTGACTCTTCCAGGTAATATACTTGCCGTACGTTCTTGCGACTGCGAGTGCAACGCTCACCGGTACCGACATGGATGGAGCGCCTCCTAGCTGACCGCTCAGCATC
>NW_025725903.1:27500-30000 GCF_021461395.2 Schistocerca americana
GGCAAAGAGGTCTGTCCAATACTCAATTAAGAGAGTCATAGTTACTCCCGCCGTTTACCCGCGCTTGCTTGAATTTCTTCACGTTGACATTCAGAGCACTGGGCAGAAATCACATTGCGTCAACACCCGCTAGGGCCATCGCAATGCTTTGTTTTAATTAGACAGTCGGATTCCCCCAGTCCGTGCCAGTTCTGAGTTGATCGTTGAATGGCGGCCGAAGAGAATCCGCGCACCCGCGCGCCCCCGGAGGAGCACGCTAAGGCGGACGCGGCCTCGCAGCAAGGAAGATCCGTGGGAGGCCAAGGCACGGGACCGAGCTCGGATCCTGCACGCAGGTTGAAGCACCGGGGCGCGAACGCCGCGCAGGCGCGCGCATCCTGCACCGCCGGCCAGCACGAGGCCAACCAACGGCGAGAGCAGACCACGCCCGCGCTAAACGCCCGCACTTACCGGCACCCCTACGGCACTCACCTCGCCCAGGCCCGGCACGTTAGCGCTGACCCACTTCCCGACCAAGCCCGACACGCCCCGATCCTCAGAGCCAATCCTTATCCCGAAGTTACGGATCCAATTTGCCGACTTCCCTTACCTACATTATTCTATCGACTAGAGGCTCTTCACCTTGGAGACCTGCTGCGGATATGGGTACGAACCGGCGCGACACCTCCACGTGGCCCTCTCCCGGATTTTCAAGGTCCGAGGGGAAGATCGGGACACCGCCGCAACTGCGGTGCTCTTCGCGTTCCAAACCCTATCTCCCTGCTAGAGGATTCCAGGGAACTCGAACGCTCATGCAGAAAAGAAAACTCTTCCCCGATCTCCCGACGGCGTCTCCGGGTCCTTTTGGGTTACCCCGACGAGCATCTCTAAAAGAGGGGCCCGACTTGTATCGGTTCCGCTGCCGGGTTCCGGAATAGGAACCGGATTCCCTTTCGCCCAACGGGGGCCAGCACAAAGTGCATCATGCTATGACGGCCCCCATCAACATCGGATTTCTCCTAGGGCTTAGGATCGACTGACTCGTGTGCAACGGCTGTTCACACGAAACCCTTCTCCGCGTCAGCCCTCCAGGGCCTCGCTGGAGTATTTGCTACTACCACCAAGATCTGCACCGACGGCGGCTCCAGGCAGGCTCACGCCCAGACCCTTCTGCGCCCACCGCCGCGACCCTCCTACTCGTCAGGGCTTCGCGGCCGGCCGCAAGGACCGGCCATGACTGCCAGACTGACGGCCGAGTATAGGCACGACGCTTCAGCGCCATCCATTTTCAGGGCTAGTTGCTTCGGCAGGTGAGTTGTTACACACTCCTTAGCGGATTCCGACTTCCATGGCCACCGTCCTGCTGTCTTAAGCAACCAACGCCTTTCATGGTTTCCCATGAGCGTCGATTCGGGCGCCTTAACTCGGCGTTTGGTTCATCCCACAGCGCCAGTTCTGCTTACCAAAAGTGGCCCACTTGGCACTCCGATCCGAGTCGTTTGCTCGCGGCTTCAGCATATCAAGCAAGCCGGAGATCTCACCCATTTAAAGTTTGAGAATAGGTTGAGGTCGTTTCGGCCCCAAGGCCTCTAATCATTCGCTTTACCGGATGAGACTCGTACGAGCACCAGCTATCCTGAGGGAAACTTCGGAGGGAACCAGCTACTAGATGGTTCGATTAGTCTTTCGCCCCTATACCCAGCTCCGACGATCGATTTGCACGTCAGAATCGCTACGGACCTCCATCAGGGTTTCCCCTGACTTCGTCCTGGCCAGGCATAGTTCACCATCTTTCGGGTCCCAACGTGTACGCTCTAGGTGCGCCTCACCTCGCAATGAGGACGAGACGCCCCGGGAGTGCGGAGGCCGCCGCCCCGTGAAGGGCGGGGAAGCCCCATCCTCCCTCGGCCCGCGCAAGGCGAGACCTTCACTTTCATTACGCCTTTAGGTTTCGTACAGCCCAATGACTCGCGCACATGTTAGACTCCTTGGTCCGTGTTTCAAGACGGGTCGTGAAATTGTCCAAAGCTGAAGCGCCGCTGACGGGAGCGATTATTCCGCCCGAGAGCATCCCGAGCCAACAGCGGCGCGGGTCCGGGGCCGGGCCAGGTAGGTCCGTCATCCGGGAAGAACCGCGCGCGCTTGCCGGGAGCCCGAGCGCCCAAAGGGGCGAATCGACTCCTCCAGATATACCGCCGGGCAGCCAGCCAGGACACCGGGGCTCTGCCCAACAGACGCGAACCGAGGCCCGCGGAAGGACAGGCTGCGCACCCGGGCCGTAGGCCGGCACCCAGCGGGTCGCGACGTCCTACTAGGGGAGAAGTGCGGCCCACCGCACACCGGAACGGCCCCACCCCGCGGCGAGTGGAAAGGCAACCGGACACGACCCCGCCGCGGATTGCTCCGCGCGGGCGGCCGGCCCCATCTGCCGAGGGCGGAGGCCTGTGGCCGGATGGGCGTGAATCTCACCCGTTCGACCTTTCGGACTTCTCACGTTTACCCCAGAACGGTTTCACGTACT
>NW_025725903.1:32500-37500 GCF_021461395.2 Schistocerca americana
CGGATGAGTCCCGTATCGTTATTTTTCGTCACTACCTCCCCGTGCCGGGAGTGGGTAATTTGCGCGCCTGCTGCCTTCCTTGGATGTGGTAGCCGTTTCTCAGGCTCCCTCTCCGGAATCGAACCCTGATTCCCCGTTACCCGTTACAACCATGGTAGGCGCAGAACCTACCATCGACAGTTGATAAGGCAGACATTTGAAAGATGCGTCGCCGGTACGAGGACCGTGCGATCAGCCCAAAGTTATTCAGAGTCACCAAGGCAAACGGACCGGACGAGCCGACCGATTGGTTTTGATCTAATAAAAGCGTCCCTTCCATCTCTGGTCGGGACTCTGTTTGCATGTATTAGCTCTAGAATTACCACAGTTATCCAAGTAACGTGGGTACGATCTAAGGAACCATAACTGATTTAATGAGCCATTCGCGGTTTCACCTTAATGCGGCTTGTACTGAGACATGCATGGCTTAATCTTTGAGACAAGCATATGACTACTGGCAGGATCAACCAGGGAGCTGCGTCAACTAGAGCTGAGCAGCCGGCCGCCCGGGAGTGTGTCCCGGGGGCCCGCGCGAACACGCAAGCGTCCGCTCAATTATTCTGCAAACAGGAGGAGGCTGAGCTCCCCTGCACAATACACCTCGAAACCCTCTCAGGTCCCGGCGGCGCGCAGCGCCGTCCTAAGTACTTGGTCGGGTTCGAGAGAGGCGCAATCGCCCGGAGTTTGGCGAGTAGACGCTTTAGGTGCGACCACCCGTGCTCCCAACTGAGCTTGCCGCTGCCGACAGAGGCCCGGGAGCGTGCTGTCGTGGCATTGCCGGCGGGAGACAACACGCGCCACCTACGGTGACCGGCAGCTCCAACGCCAGCGCCACAGAAGGACAAAAGCCCCACTTGGGTGCCGAAGCGAACTCTCCCAGCACAGCGCACGCGCCAACACGTCCGCACAGCTGCGATACAAACCACCTGCGAGAACCGCAGAGGCGACCGAGCAGCAGACGGCGTCGCGGCGCCGAGCGCCGGGCGGCGGCGCATCCTCAGCGCACACAGTCCTCAATCGGACCAGCACACTGCAGATGTCCACCGCGCTTCGCACCGGGCCCGCGAGGACCTACTTTGGCCGCACGGCGCCGCGTGCAGGGTGCGCCGGCGCGCAGCTGCGCCGCCTGCCGCCTCCGTCGGCCGGCGCGCCTGCCACTGGCCGCCCCCACCAGCCGGCTGTAGCGCGTGCGCCCACGCACCGCGCGGCCAGCACGCCGGGAGGCCCCCCCTCACCGGCCGGGGACGGTCCCACCCAGCCACTGCCGCGTATCGCTTCACACCCAGATGCCATTCACGTTCGTGGGCATGGTGGGTATCGCTGGAACAACCGGTTGGTAGCTCAACCGATCGTCGCCATCACTGATTCACCTCTAGCGAGAACAACCGCACCACAACGGTTTACCAGTTGTTCATTTGCATAACGTCACCAGCAAACGTAGGCGTCCATCGCCATTTGCAAATTCAACGATTGTTGCATGCCTGTGTCAGGTGTCACGACACACTATGTCTGCCCACATACACGCAACAACATGTGCACGCTTCGCGAACACGTGGAAGGTGGCCCCCGTACGTATGCGATGTCCATTGCGCGAACGACTGTCAACCGGCCTCTGTCGCATGTCGCAGATGTGGAACGCAGTGCACCATGCTATCACGGTGTGTGAGAAGAGACGACTACGTCTGACAACACGCGCCACTACATCAACAGACGGCTCATGCTGATCGCCATCCAGGGCATACCACACTGCAATCCAGCTCTTATAGGGAGACGACACGTAGCTGAGTGCACAACATTTGGACCGCATGGTTCGCCGTTGTTGGCGCAGTCGTTGTACGGTCACATGTACCACGATGTATCATTCAGTACATGAGGACCAATGTGCAGTACAGTGTGTGATTTGGACGTACAACATCAGCGGACAGTTGACACAGGCCGTACCACAGCGTAGGCTAAGTGCTTCGCACATGCGAATGCCAATGAACAACTGCAAATGCCAATGAACAACTGCAAAGGGCATTGAGCATGTACGTCCTGCTGCCATCCACATTACAGTGTATAGCTGCAAGGTGTTTAACATGAAGCGATACACTGGGGACCGGGCAGTGCGAGTAGCAAACTATATTGCGGGGGTTGCAGTTAGGCAACACTACACTAATTTAACGCGTCGTATGACAATTACAGAGCAGGTTAAGGCCCAACGTGTGTTGGGTTAAGGCCCAACGTGTGTTGGGTTAAGGCCCAACGTGTGTTGGGTTAAGGCCCAACGTGTGTTGGGTTAAGGCCCAACGTGTGTTGGGTTAAGGCCCAACGTGTGTTGGGTTAAGGCCCAACGTGTGTTGGGTTAAGGCCCAACGTGTGTTGGGTTAAGGCCCAACGTGTGTTGGGTTAAGGCCCAACGTGTGTTGGGTTAAGGCCCAACGTGTGTTGGGTTAAGGCCCAACGTGTGTTGGGTTAAGGCCCAACGTGTGTTGGGTTAAGGCCCAACGTGTGTTGGGTTAAGGCCCAACGTGTGTTGGGTTAAGGCCCAACGTGTGTTGGGTTACGTTAAGGGGCAATGTGGGTTACGTTAAGGGGCAATGTGGGTTACGTTAAGGGGCAATGTGGGTTACGTTACGGCGCAATATAGGTTACGTTACGGCGCAATATAGGTTACGTTAAGGCGCAATACAGGTTACGTTAAGGCGCAATACAGGTTACGTTAAGGCGCAATACAGGTTACGTTAAGGCGCAATACAGGTTACGTTAAGGCGCAATACAGGTTACGTTAAGGCGCAATACAGGTTACGTTAAGGCGCAATACAGGTTACGTTAAGGCGCAATACAGGTTACGTTAAGGCGCAATACAGGTTACGTTAAGGCGCAATGCAGGTTACGTTAAGGCGCAATGCAGGTTACGTTAAGGCGCAATACAGGTTACGTTAAGGCGCAATACAGGTTACGTTAAGGCGCAATACAGGTTACGTTAAGGCGCAATACAGGTTACGTTAAGGCGCAATACAGGTTACGTTAAGGCGCAATACAGGTTACGTTAAGGCGCAATACAGGTTACGTTAAGGCGCAATACAGGTTACGTTAAGGCGCAATACAGGTTACGTTAAGGCGCAATACAGGTTACGTTAAGGCGCAATACAGGTTACGTTAAGGCGCAATACAGGTTACGTTAAGGCGCAATACAGGTTACGTTAAGGCGCAATACAGGTTACGTTAAGGCGCAATACAGGTTACGTTAAGGCGCAATACAGGTTACGTTAAGGCGCAATACAGGTTACGTTAAGGCGCAATACAGGTTACGTTAAGGCGCAATACAGGTTACGTTAAGGCGCAATACAGGTTACGTTAAGGCGCAATACAGGTTACGTTAAGGCGCAATACAGGTTAGGTTAAGGCGCAATACAGGTTAGGTTAAGGCGCAATACAGGTTAGGTTAAGGTACGACATAGGTTAGGTTAAGGTACGACATAGGTTAGGTTAAGGTACGACATAGGTTAGGTTAAGGTACGACATAGGTTAGGTTAAGGTACGACATAGGTTAGGTTAAGGTACGACATAGGTTAGGTTAAGGTACGACATAGGTTAGGTTAAGGTACGACATAGGTTAGGTTAAGGTACGACATAGGTTAGGTTAAGGTACGACATAGGTTAGGTTAAGGTACGACATAGGTTAGGTTAAGGTACGACATAGGTTAGGTTAAGGTACGACATAGGTTAGGTTAAGGTACGACATAGGTTAGGTTAAGGTACGACATAGGTTAGGTTAAGGTACGACATAGGTTAGGTTAAGGTACGACATAGGTTAGGTTAAGGTACGACATAGGTTAGGTTAAGGTACGACATAGGTTAGGTTAAGGTACGACATAGGTTAGGTTAAGGTACGACATAGGTTAGGTTAAGGTACGACATAGGTTAGGTTAAGGTACGACATAGGTTAGGTTAAGGTACGACATAGGTTAGGTTAAGGTACGACATAGGTTAGGTTAAGGTACGACATAGGTTAGGTTAAGGTACGACATAGGTTAGGTTAAGGTACGACATAGGTTAGGTTAAGGTACGACATAGGTTAGGTTAAGGTACGACATAGGTTAGGTTAAGGTACGACATAGGTTAGGTTAAGGTACGACATAGGTTAGGTTAAGGTACGACATAGGTTAGGTTAAGGTACGACATAGGTTAGGTTAAGGTACGACATAGGTTAGGTTACGGTACGACATAGGTTAGGTTACGGTACGACATAGGTTAGGTTACGGTACGACATAGGTTAGGTTACGGTACGACATAGGTTAGGTTACGGTACGACATAGGTTAGGTTACGGTACGACATAGGTTAGGTTACGGTACGACATAGGTTAGGTTACGGTACGACATAGGTTAGGTTACGGTACGACATAGGTTAGGTTACGGTACGACATAGGTTAGGTTACGGTACGACATAGGTTAGGTTACGGTACGACATAGGTTAGGTTACGGTACGATATAGGTTAGGTTAAGGTACACATTGTTGTAAGGAAAGGTTTAATGGGGGGCGGGGCGGGGCGGCCGGTTTGTTGATTGTGATTATAGTAAGTGGATGCCTGCGGCATCATCTGATTTGCCACGTCAGGATGCACCTTTGGCTCATGACAGGCGGCGCTCTCATTCCATGCTTGTGGCAGACCTGTGTCTTTCATTCCTGCCATTGTTTGTGTGCTGTGAGAGGAGGCAGTATTGTGATGTTGGGTGCACCCCTGTGTAGGACATGTGTGGGTGTTGGTGGCTTGGCTGAGCAATGGTGGTTGTCGGGTGGGTGGGATATTCTGTTTTCTGAGTGGACCTCCCAGTCTGGTTATGACAGTGTGGATTGTCTAATGTGGCGGAGAGGATGCACTGGGTGTTGTTCCATGCTGGTGCTTACATATTGTCTGTGTGCGTGTTACAGGCAGAGAGTAGTGCGTGATAAGGGTGTGTGGCTGACGTGTGGTTGT
>NW_025725903.1:47500-50000 GCF_021461395.2 Schistocerca americana
ATGCCAATGAACAACTGCAAAGGGCATTGAGCATGTACGTCCTGCTGCCATCCACATTACAGTGTATAGCTGCAAGGTGTTTAACATGAAGCGATACACTGGGGACCGGGCAGTGCGAGTAGCAAACTATATTGCGGGGGTTGCAGTTAGGCAACACTACACTAATTTAACGCGTCGTATGACAATTACAGAGCAGGTTAAGGCCCAACGTGTGTTGGGTTAAGGCCCAACGTGTGTTGGGTTAAGGCCCAACGTGTGTTGGGTTAAGGCCCAACGTGTGTTGGGTTAAGGCCCAACGTGTGTTGGGTTAAGGCCCAACGTGTGTTGGGTTAAGGCCCAACGTGTGTTGGGTTAAGGCCCAACGTGTGTTGGGTTAAGGCCCAACGTGTGTTGGGTTAAGGCCCAACGTGTGTTGGGTTAAGGCCCAACGTGTGTTGGGTTAAGGCCCAACGTGTGTTGGGTTACGTTAAGGGGCAATGTGGGTTACGTTAAGGGGCAATGTGGGTTACGTTAAGGGGCAATGTGGGTTACGTTACGGCGCAATATAGGTTACGTTACGGCGCAATATAGGTTACGTTAAGGCGCAATATCGGTTACGTTAAGGCGCAATACAGGTTACGTTAAGGCGCAATACAGGTTACGTTAAGGCGCAATACAGGTTACGTTAAGGCGCAATACAGGTTACGTTAAGGCGCAATACAGGTTACGTTAAGGCGCAATACAGGTTACGTTAAGGCGCAATACAGGTTACGTTAAGGCGCAATACAGGTTACGTTAAGGCGCAATACAGGTTACGTTAAGGCGCAATGCAGGTTACGTTAAGGCGCAATGCAGGTTACGTTAAGGCGCAATACAGGTTACGTTAAGGCGCAATACAGGTTACGTTAAGGCGCAATACAGGTTACGTTAAGGCGCAATACAGGTTACGTTAAGGCGCAATACAGGTTACGTTAAGGCGCAATACAGGTTACGTTAAGGCGCAATACAGGTTACGTTAAGGCGCAATACAGGTTACGTTAAGGCGCAATACAGGTTACGTTAAGGCGCAATACAGGTTACGTTAAGGCGCAATACAGGTTACGTTAAGGCGCAATACAGGTTACGTTAAGGCGCAATACAGGTTACGTTAAGGCGCAATACAGGTTACGTTAAGGCGCAATACAGGTTACGTTAAGGCGCAATACAGGTTACGTTAAGGCGCAATACAGGTTACGTTAAGGCGCAATACAGGTTACGTTAAGGCGCAATACAGGTTACGTTAAGGCGCAATACAGGTTACGTTAAGGCGCAATACAGGTTACGTTAAGGCGCAATACAGGTTAGGTTAAGGCGCAATACAGGTTAGGTTAAGGCGCAATACAGGTTAGGTTAAGGTACGACATAGGTTAGGTTAAGGTACGACATAGGTTAGGTTAAGGTACGACATAGGTTAGGTTAAGGTACGACATAGGTTAGGTTAAGGTACGACATAGGTTAGGTTAAGGTACGACATAGGTTAGGTTAAGGTACGACATAGGTTAGGTTAAGGTACGACATAGGTTAGGTTAAGGTACGACATAGGTTAGGTTAAGGTACGACATAGGTTAGGTTAAGGTACGACATAGGTTAGGTTAAGGTACGACATAGGTTAGGTTAAGGTACGACATAGGTTAGGTTAAGGTACGACATAGGTTAGGTTAAGGTACGACATAGGTTAGGTTAAGGTACGACATAGGTTAGGTTAAGGTACGACATAGGTTAGGTTAAGGTACGACATAGGTTAGGTTAAGGTACGACATAGGTTAGGTTAAGGTACGACATAGGTTAGGTTAAGGTACGACATAGGTTAGGTTAAGGTACGACATAGGTTAGGTTAAGGTACGACATAGGTTAGGTTAAGGTACGACATAGGTTAGGTTAAGGTACGACATAGGTTAGGTTAAGGTACGACATAGGTTAGGTTAAGGTACGACATAGGTTAGGTTAAGGTACGACATAGGTTAGGTTAAGGTACGACATAGGTTAGGTTAAGGTACGACATAGGTTAGGTTACGGTACGACATAGGTTAGGTTACGGTACGACATAGGTTAGGTTACGGTACGACATAGGTTAGGTTACGGTACGACATAGGTTAGGTTACGGTACGACATAGGTTAGGTTACGGTACGACATAGGTTAGGTTACGGTACGACATAGGTTAGGTTACGGTACGACATAGGTTAGGTTACGGTACGACATAGGTTAGGTTACGGTACGACATAGGTTAGGTTACGGTACGACATAGGTTAGGTTACGGTACGATATAGGTTAGGTTACGGTACGATATAGGTTAGGTTAAGGTACACATTGTTGTAAGGAAAGGTTTAATGGGGGGCGGGGCGGGGCGGCCGGTTTGTTGATTGTGATTATAGTAAGTGGATGCCTGCGGCATCATCTGATTTGCCACGTCAGGATGCACCTTTGGCTCATGACAGGCGGCGCTCTCATTCCATGCTTGTGGCAGACCTGTGTCTTTCATTC
>NW_025725903.1:60000-65000 GCF_021461395.2 Schistocerca americana
CAACTAGAGCTGAGCAGCCGGCCGCCCGGGAGTGTGTCCCGGGGGCCCGCGCGAACACGCAAGCGTCCGCTCAATTATTCTGCAAACAGGAGGAGGCTGAGCTCCCCTGCACAATACACCTCGAAACCCTCTCAGGTCCCGGCGGCGCGCAGCGCCGTCCTAAGTACTTGGTCGGGTTCGAGAGAGGCGCAATCGCCCGGAGTTTGGCGAGTAGACGCTTTAGGTGCGACCACCCGTGCTCCCAACTGAGCTTGCCGCTGCCGACAGAGGCCCGGGAGCGTGCTGTCGTGGCATTGCCGGCGGGAGACAACACGCGCCACCTACGGTGACCGGCAGCTCCAACGCCAGCGCCACAGAAGGACAAAAGCCCCACTTGGGTGCCGAAGCGAACTCTCCCAGCACAGCGCACGCGCCAACACGTCCGCACAGCTGCGATACAAACCACCTGCGAGAACCGCAGAGGCGACCGAGCAGCAGACGGCGTCGCGGCGCCGAGCGCCGGGCGGCGGCGCATCCTCAGCGCACACAGTCCTCAATCGGACCAGCACACTGCAGATGTCCACCGCGCTTCGCACCGGGCCCGCGAGGACCTACTTTGGCCGCACGGCGCCGCGTGCAGGGTGCGCCGGCGCGCAGCTGCGCCGCCTGCCGCCTCCGTCGGCCGGCGCGCCTGCCACTGGCCGCCCCCACCAGCCGGCTGTAGCGCGTGCGCCCACGCACCGCGCGGCCAGCACGCCGGGAGGCCCCCCCTCACCGGCCGGGGACGGTCCCACCCAGCCACCGCCGCGTATCGCTTCACACCCAGATGCCATTCACGTTCGTGGGCATGGTGGGTATCGCTGGAACAACCGGTTGGTAGCTCAACCGATCGTCGCCATCACTGATTCACCTCTAGCGAGAACAACCGCACCACAACGGTTTACCAGTTGTTCATTTGCATAACGTCACCAGCAAACGTAGGCGTCCATCGCCATTTGCAAATTCAACGATTGTTGCATGCCTGTGTCAGGTGTCACGACACACTATGTCTGCCCACATACACGCAACAACATGTGCACGCTTCGCGAACACGTGGAAGGTGGCCCCCGTACGTATGCGATGTCCATTGCGCGAACGACTGTCAACCGGCCTCTGTCGCATGTCGCAGATGTGGAACGCAGTGCACCATGCTATCACGGTGTGTGAGAAGAGACGACTACGTCTGACAACACGCGCCACTACATCAACAGACGGCTCATGCTGATCGCCATCCAGGGCATACCACACTGCAATCCAGCTCTTATAGGGAGACGACACGTAGCTGAGTGCACAACATTTGGACCGCATGGTTCGCCGTTGTTGGCGCAGTCGTTGTACGGTCACATGTACCACGATGTATCATTCAGTACATGAGGACCAATGTGCAGTACAGTGTGTGATTTGGACGTACAACATCAGCGGACAGTTGACACAGGCCGTACCACAGCGTAGGCTAAGTGCTTCGCACATGCGAATGCCAATGAACAACTGCAAATGCCAATGAACAACTGCAAAGGGCATTGAGCATGTACGTCCTGCTGCCATCCACATTACAGTGTATAGCTGCAAGGTGTTTAACATGAAGCGATACACTGGGGACCGGGCAGTGCGAGTAGCAAACTATATTGCGGGGGTTGCAGTTAGGCAACACTACACTAATTTAACGCGTCGTATGACAATTACAGAGCAGGTTAAGGCCCAACGTGTGTTGGGTTAAGGCCCAACGTGTGTTGGGTTAAGGCCCAACGTGTGTTGGGTTAAGGCCCAACGTGTGTTGGGTTAAGGCCCAACGTGTGTTGGGTTAAGGCCCAACGTGTGTTGGGTTAAGGCCCAACGTGTGTTGGGTTAAGGCCCAACGTGTGTTGGGTTAAGGCCCAACGTGTGTTGGGTTAAGGCCCAACGTGTGTTGGGTTAAGGCCCAACGTGTGTTGGGTTAAGGCCCAACGTGTGTTGGGTTAAGGCCCAACGTGTGTTGGGTTACGTTAAGGGGCAATGTGGGTTACGTTAAGGGGCAATGTGGGTTACGTTAAGGGGCAATGTGGGTTACGTTACGGCGCAATATAGGTTACGTTACGGCGCAATATAGGTTACGTTAAGGCGCAATATCGGTTACGTTAAGGCGCAATACAGGTTACGTTAAGGCGCAATACAGGTTACGTTAAGGCGCAATACAGGTTACGTTAAGGCGCAATACAGGTTACGTTAAGGCGCAATACAGGTTACGTTAAGGCGCAATACAGGTTACGTTAAGGCGCAATACAGGTTACGTTAAGGCGCAATACAGGTTACGTTAAGGCGCAATACAGGTTACGTTAAGGCGCAATGCAGGTTACGTTAAGGCGCAATGCAGGTTACGTTAAGGCGCAATACAGGTTACGTTAAGGCGCAATACAGGTTACGTTAAGGCGCAATACAGGTTACGTTAAGGCGCAATACAGGTTACGTTAAGGCGCAATACAGGTTACGTTAAGGCGCAATACAGGTTACGTTAAGGCGCAATACAGGTTACGTTAAGGCGCAATACAGGTTACGTTAAGGCGCAATACAGGTTACGTTAAGGCGCAATACAGGTTACGTTAAGGCGCAATACAGGTTACGTTAAGGCGCAATACAGGTTACGTTAAGGCGCAATACAGGTTACGTTAAGGCGCAATACAGGTTACGTTAAGGCGCAATACAGGTTACGTTAAGGCGCAATACAGGTTACGTTAAGGCGCAATACAGGTTACGTTAAGGCGCAATACAGGTTACGTTAAGGCGCAATACAGGTTACGTTAAGGCGCAATACAGGTTACGTTAAGGCGCAATACAGGTTAGGTTAAGGCGCAATACAGGTTAGGTTAAGGCGCAATACAGGTTAGGTTAAGGTACGACATAGGTTAGGTTAAGGTACGACATAGGTTAGGTTAAGGTACGACATAGGTTAGGTTAAGGTACGACATAGGTTAGGTTAAGGTACGACATAGGTTAGGTTAAGGTACGACATAGGTTAGGTTAAGGTACGACATAGGTTAGGTTAAGGTACGACATAGGTTAGGTTAAGGTACGACATAGGTTAGGTTAAGGTACGACATAGGTTAGGTTAAGGTACGACATAGGTTAGGTTAAGGTACGACATAGGTTAGGTTAAGGTACGACATAGGTTAGGTTAAGGTACGACATAGGTTAGGTTAAGGTACGACATAGGTTAGGTTAAGGTACGACATAGGTTAGGTTAAGGTACGACATAGGTTAGGTTAAGGTACGACATAGGTTAGGTTAAGGTACGACATAGGTTAGGTTAAGGTACGACATAGGTTAGGTTAAGGTACGACATAGGTTAGGTTAAGGTACGACATAGGTTAGGTTAAGGTACGACATAGGTTAGGTTAAGGTACGACATAGGTTAGGTTAAGGTACGACATAGGTTAGGTTAAGGTACGACATAGGTTAGGTTAAGGTACGACATAGGTTAGGTTAAGGTACGACATAGGTTAGGTTAAGGTACGACATAGGTTAGGTTACGGTACGACATAGGTTAGGTTACGGTACGACATAGGTTAGGTTACGGTACGACATAGGTTAGGTTACGGTACGACATAGGTTAGGTTACGGTACGACATAGGTTAGGTTACGGTACGACATAGGTTAGGTTACGGTACGACATAGGTTAGGTTACGGTACGACATAGGTTAGGTTACGGTACGACATAGGTTAGGTTACGGTACGATATAGGTTAGGTTACGGTACGATATAGGTTAGGTTAAGGTACACATTGTTGTAAGGAAAGGTTTAATGGGGGGCGGGGCGGGGCGGCCGGTTTGTTGATTGTGATTATAGTAAGTGGATGCCTGCGGCATCATCTGATTTGCCACGTCAGGATGCACCTTTGGCTCATGACAGGCGGCGCTCTCATTCCATGCTTGTGGCAGACCTGTGTCTTTCATTCCTGCCATTGTTTGTGTGCTGTGAGAGGAGGCAGTATTGTGATGTTGGGTGCACCCCTGTGTAGGACATGTGTGGGTGTTGGTGGCTTGGCTGAGCAATGGTGGTTGTCGGGTGGGTGGGATATTCTGTTTTCTGAGTGGACCTCCCAGTCTGGTTATGACAGTGTGGATTGTCTAATGTGGCGGAGAGGATGCACTGGGTGTTGTTCCATGCTGGTGCTTACATATTGTCTGTGTGCGTGTTACAGGCAGAGAGTAGTGCGTGATAAGGGTGTGTGGCTGACGTGTGGTTGTGATTGTGAGCAGAGTCTTTCAGCATGTATACGGACAGTTGTATACATTATCTGTATTCTGATGGCTCTATCTATTACTAATCAGCGCCGTGTATACGTTTAATCCGGTTCCAGTCGAAACTGTTGTATCTCTGTACATTAGTGACACGGCGAGCCCGCTATGTAGTTACTCGTCTCGGCAGCTTCCACCGGTGTATGGCAAATGATTATAAGGAATCAGTCTAGTCGTCAATACCGATGGTGTGACGTCACATGTCTGGGGTGGGGGACGCTGCGCCCTTCCGGTGGGTCATGGCCTAGAAAGACTCTTCCCACGCAGGGGGGCGTGGACTGTCATTGACTCTTCCAGGTAATATACTTGCCGTACGTTCTTGCGACTGCGAGTGCAACGCTCACCGGTACCGACATGGATGGAGCGCCTCCTAGCTGACCGCTCAGCATCGGCATTCGTACAGAGAGCAACGCGGTCGCGTCTCTAGCTCGTAACTGGTACAGCCCGCAGCTCATGTATAGGGACAGCGGGAATGTCGCATATTGGAGATAACTCTTCATGAAACGCATGTTATAGGGGTGGATTGCACATTGCGACTGCGGGAAAAGTCCGCCGTTCATCCGCTGGAGTTGCGAGTTGGGCGGTTGGAGTGGGGCGCAGGTGGAGTGATTGCCGGTCCACGATTTCGTGCGGCAGAGGCGCTGGCGTTGGGGTGCTGTGGTCGACAGAGGACGCAGGCTTTGTGGGTGGGGTCGAAAGATGGGCACTGTG
>NW_025725903.1:70000-72500 GCF_021461395.2 Schistocerca americana
AAGGGCATCCGGGAGCATGCCCAGGATGACATCAGGCGGCGTGCCCCGCCCCAGACCAATGACTCGATCCAGGGCAGAGAAACGCTGGGCGGAAGCAGGTAGCCCCGCCAGATGCTCCCAGATGGCGGCGTCAGTCGGCCCCTCCGGCGGCGGCCCGGTGGTGTCGGCCGCGAAGTCCTCGGCTGCGTCGACGGGCGGCGCAGCGGCCTCGCCCGCGTCAGGCAGCGAGCTCGCTGCTCCACGGCGGGACGCCGGCTCTTCACCCCGACCGATCTCAAGTGCCTCCATGAATTGGCGGACAAGCTGCTTGTGGGCAGCTTGCCGCCGTCGGCACTTGATTGCCTCAAGCGTTCGGTCGGGGAACATCCTGGTAAGTTCTTGATTTACAAAGAAGAACCGGGCGTCCCTCTCGAGGAACAGTTCGGCCTCTGCCTTGGCGAGCGACAGGACTTCTTCCTCCGTCCACCTCGCGCGATGCCTCTCCGTCACGATCTCAGCGTTGGCGGCCGCAGGGTGTTGGCGGCGGCGATGGACCCCGAGACCGTTCTTCGTGGTAAAAGTGCGGTGGCACTCACTGCAAGCAAAGGGAGCTACACAAACTATCGCATTTTCGTTACGGCCGGTTGGCCGGATAGGTGCTGGGGTAGCTGGGGTGGCACCTTCAGCGGAAGGGCCACCATCTCTTGTTTCTTGTCGGCTGCCCCCAACTATAAAGGGATAATGCGAGGGGGGGCTGGTAACCCCCCCAAGCCCCTGGTGCGGTCTTCCACTCTGCAAAAATCAGCGGGCCCACGAGAAGGGGAGAAGACCGCAGGAGAGGAGAGGCTAAGAGGGCTAGGCCCATGTATTGCGCATCACTCTCCCTGTAACTATAACCCAAGGAAGGCACCTCGCAGCAGCAGCACGCCTACATCAAGACCGCACTTCGAAAAGCCAAGTCCGGATGCAGCCACACCGCCGCCACTTGGCCACCTTAAGAGAGTCATAGTTACTCCCGCCGTTTACCCGCGCTTGCTTGAATTTCTTCACGTTGACATTCAGAGCACTGGGCAGAAATCACATTGCGTCAACACCCGCTAGGGCCATCGCAATGCTTTGTTTTAATTAGACAGTCGGATTCCCCCAGTCCGTGCCAGTTCTGAGTTGATCGTTGAATGGCGGCCGAAGAGAATCCGCGCACCCGCGCGCCCCCGGAGGAGCACGCTAAGGCGGACGCGGCCTCGCAGCAAGGAAGATCCGTGGGAGGCCAAGGCACGGGACCGAGCTCGGATCCTGCACGCAGGTTGAAGCACCGGGGCGCGAACGCCGCGCAGGCGCGCGCATCCTGCACCGCCGGCCAGCACGAGGCCAACCAACGGCGAGAGCAGACCACGCCCGCGCTAAACGCCCGCACTTACCGGCACCCCTACGGCACTCACCTCGCCCAGGCCCGGCACGTTAGCGCTGACCCACTTCCCGACCAAGCCCGACACGCCCCGATCCTCAGAGCCAATCCTTATCCCGAAGTTACGGATCCAATTTGCCGACTTCCCTTACCTACATTATTCTATCGACTAGAGGCTCTTCACCTTGGAGACCTGCTGCGGATATGGGTACGAACCGGCGCGACACCTCCACGTGGCCCTCTCCCGGATTTTCAAGGTCCGAGGGGAAGATCGGGACACCGCCGCAACTGCGGTGCTCTTCGCGTTCCAAACCCTATCTCCCTGCTAGAGGATTCCAGGGAACTCGAACGCTCATGCAGAAAAGAAAACTCTTCCCCGATCTCCCGACGGCGTCTCCGGGTCCTTTTGGGTTACCCCGACGAGCATCTCTAAAAGAGGGGCCCGACTTGTATCGGTTCCGCTGCCGGGTTCCGGAATAGGAACCGGATTCCCTTTCGCCCAACGGGGGCCAGCACAAAGTGCATCATGCTATGACGGCCCCCATCAACATCGGATTTCTCCTAGGGCTTAGGATCGACTGACTCGTGTGCAACGGCTGTTCACACGAAACCCTTCTCCGCGTCAGCCCTCCAGGGCCTCGCTGGAGTATTTGCTACTACCACCAAGATCTGCACCGACGGCGGCTCCAGGCAGGCTCACGCCCAGACCCTTCTGCGCCCACCGCCGCGACCCTCCTACTCGTCAGGGCTTCGCGGCCGGCCGCAAGGACCGGCCATGACTGCCAGACTGACGGCCGAGTATAGGCACGACGCTTCAGCGCCATCCATTTTCAGGGCTAGTTGCTTCGGCAGGTGAGTTGTTACACACTCCTTAGCGGATTCCGACTTCCATGGCCACCGTCCTGCTGTCTTAAGCAACCAACGCCTTTCATGGTTTCCCATGAGCGTCGATTCGGGCGCCTTAACTCGGCGTTTGGTTCATCCCACAGCGCCAGTTCTGCTTACCAAAAGTGGCCCACTTGGCACTCCGATCCGAGTCGTTTGCTCGCGGCTTCAGCATATCAAGCAAGCCGGAGATCTCACCCATTTAAAGTTTGAGAATAGGTTGAGGTCGTT
>NW_025725903.1:75000-80000 GCF_021461395.2 Schistocerca americana
GATGTCACGCGACTAGTTAGCAGGCTAGAGTCTCGTTCGTTATCGGAATTAACCAGACAAATCGCTCCACCAACTAAGAACGGCCATGCACCACCACCCACCGAATCAAGAAAGAGCTATCAATCTGTCAATCCTTCCGGTGTCCGGGCCTGGTGAGGTTTCCCGTGTCGAGTCAAATTAAGCCGCAGGCTCCACTCCTGGTGGTGCCCTTCCGTCAATTCCTTTAAGTTTCAGCTTTGCAACCATACTTCCCCCGGAACCCAAAAGCTTTGGTTTCCCGGAGGCTGCCCGCCGAGTCATCGGAGGAACTGCGGCGGATCGCTGGCTGGCATCGTTTATGGTTAGAACTAGGGCGGTATCTGATCGCCTTCGAACCTCTAACTTTCGTTCTTGATTAATGAAAACATACTTGGCAAATGCTTTCGCTTCTGTTCGTCTTGCGACGATCCAAGAATTTCACCTCTAACGTCGCAATACGAATGCCCCCGCCTGTCCCTATTAATCATTACCTCGGGTTCCGAAAACCAACAAAATAGAACCGAGGTCCTATTCCATTATTCCATGCACACAGTATTCAGGCGGGCTTGCCTGCTTTAAGCACTCTAATTTGTTCAAAGTAAACGTGCCGGCCCACCGAGACACTCACTCAAGAGCACCCTGGTAGGATTGCAACGGGGTCCGCCTCGGGACGCACGAGCACGCACGAGGCGCGTCGCACGCCTTCGGCTCGCCCCACCGGCAGGACGTCCCACGATACATGCCAGTTAAACACCGACGGGCGGTGAACCAACAGCGTGGGACACAAATCCAACTACGAGCTTTTTAACCGCAACAACTTTAATATACGCTATTGGAGCTGGAATTACCGCGGCTGCTGGCACCAGACTTGCCCTCCAATAGATACTCGTTAAAGGATTTAAAGTGTACTCATTCCGATTACGGGGCCTCGGATGAGTCCCGTATCGTTATTTTTCGTCACTACCTCCCCGTGCCGGGAGTGGGTAATTTGCGCGCCTGCTGCCTTCCTTGGATGTGGTAGCCGTTTCTCAGGCTCCCTCTCCGGAATCGAACCCTGATTCCCCGTTACCCGTTACAACCATGGTAGGCGCAGAACCTACCATCGACAGTTGATAAGGCAGACATTTGAAAGATGCGTCGCCGGTACGAGGACCGTGCGATCAGCCCAAAGTTATTCAGAGTCACCAAGGCAAACGGACCGGACGAGCCGACCGATTGGTTTTGATCTAATAAAAGCGTCCCTTCCATCTCTGGTCGGGACTCTGTTTGCATGTATTAGCTCTAGAATTACCACAGTTATCCAAGTAACGTGGGTACGATCTAAGGAACCATAACTGATTTAATGAGCCATTCGCGGTTTCACCTTAATGCGGCTTGTACTGAGACATGCATGGCTTAATCTTTGAGACAAGCATATGACTACTGGCAGGATCAACCAGGGAGCTGCGTCAACTAGAGCTGAGCAGCCGGCCGCCCGGGAGTGTGTCCCGGGGGCCCGCGCGAACACGCAAGCGTCCGCTCAATTATTCTGCAAACAGGAGGAGGCTGAGCTCCCCTGCACAATACACCTCGAAACCCTCTCAGGTCCCGGCGGCGCGCAGCGCCGTCCTAAGTACTTGGTCGGGTTCGAGAGAGGCGCAATCGCCCGGAGTTTGGCGAGTAGACGCTTTAGGTGCGACCACCCGTGCTCCCAACTGAGCTTGCCGCTGCCGACAGAGGCCCGGGAGCGTGCTGTCGTGGCATTGCCGGCGGGAGACAACACGCGCCACCTACGGTGACCGGCAGCTCCAACGCCAGCGCCACAGAAGGACAAAAGCCCCACTTGGGTGCCGAAGCGAACTCTCCCAGCACAGCGCACGCGCCAACACGTCCGCACAGCTGCGATACAAACCACCTGCGAGAACCGCAGAGGCGACCGAGCAGCAGACGGCGTCGCGGCGCCGAGCGCCGGGCGGCGGCGCATCCTCAGCGCACACAGTCCTCAATCGGACCAGCACACTGCAGATGTCCACCGCGCTTCGCACCGGGCCCGCGAGGACCTACTTTGGCCGCACGGCGCCGCGTGCAGGGTGCGCCGGCGCGCAGCTGCGCCGCCTGCCGCCTCCGTCGGCCGGCGCGCCTGCCACTGGCCGCCCCCACCAGCCGGCTGTAGCGCGTGCGCCCACGCACCGCGCGGCCAGCACGCCGGGAGGCCCCCCCTCACCGGCCGGGGACGGTCCCACCCAGCCACCGCCGCGTATCGCTTCACACCCAGATGCCATTCACGTTCGTGGGCATGGTGGGTATCGCTGGAACAACCGGTTGGTAGCTCAACCGATCGTCGCCATCACTGATTCACCTCTAGCGAGAACAACCGCACCACAACGGTTTACCAGTTGTTCATTTGCATAACGTCACCAGCAAACGTAGGCGTCCATCGCCATTTGCAAATTCAACGATTGTTGCATGCCTGTGTCAGGTGTCACGACACACTATGTCTGCCCACATACACGCAACAACATGTGCACGCTTCGCGAACACGTGGAAGGTGGCCCCCGTACGTATGCGATGTCCATTGCGCGAACGACTGTCAACCGGCCTCTGTCGCATGTCGCAGATGTGGAACGCAGTGCACCATGCTATCACGGTGTGTGAGAAGAGACGACTACGTCTGACAACACGCGCCACTACATCAACAGACGGCTCATGCTGATCGCCATCCAGGGCATACCACACTGCAATCCAGCTCTTATAGGGAGACGACACGTAGCTGAGTGCACAACATTTGGACCGCATGGTTCGCCGTTGTTGGCGCAGTCGTTGTACGGTCACATGTACCACGATGTATCATTCAGTACATGAGGACCAATGTGCAGTACAGTGTGTGATTTGGACGTACAACATCAGCGGACAGTTGACACAGGCCGTACCACAGCGTAGGCTAAGTGCTTCGCACATGCGAATGCCAATGAACAACTGCAAATGCCAATGAACAACTGCAAAGGGCATTGAGCATGTACGTCCTGCTGCCATCCACATTACAGTGTATAGCTGCAAGGTGTTTAACATGAAGCGATACACTGGGGACCGGGCAGTGCGAGTAGCAAACTATATTGCGGGGGTTGCAGTTAGGCAACACTACACTAATTTAACGCGTCGTATGACAATTACAGAGCAGGTTAAGGCCCAACGTGTGTTGGGTTAAGGCCCAACGTGTGTTGGGTTAAGGCCCAACGTGTGTTGGGTTAAGGCCCAACGTGTGTTGGGTTAAGGCCCAACGTGTGTTGGGTTAAGGCCCAACGTGTGTTGGGTTAAGGCCCAACGTGTGTTGGGTTAAGGCCCAACGTGTGTTGGGTTAAGGCCCAACGTGTGTTGGGTTAAGGCCCAACGTGTGTTGGGTTAAGGCCCAACGTGTGTTGGGTTAAGGCCCAACGTGTGTTGGGTTACGTTAAGGGGCAATGTGGGTTACGTTAAGGGGCAATGTGGGTTACGTTAAGGGGCAATGTGGGTTACGTTACGGCGCAATATAGGTTACGTTACGGCGCAATATAGGTTACGTTAAGGCGCAATATCGGTTACGTTAAGGCGCAATACAGGTTACGTTAAGGCGCAATACAGGTTACGTTAAGGCGCAATACAGGTTACGTTAAGGCGCAATACAGGTTACGTTAAGGCGCAATACAGGTTACGTTAAGGCGCAATACAGGTTACGTTAAGGCGCAATACAGGTTACGTTAAGGCGCAATACAGGTTACGTTAAGGCGCAATACAGGTTACGTTAAGGCGCAATGCAGGTTACGTTAAGGCGCAATGCAGGTTACGTTAAGGCGCAATACAGGTTACGTTAAGGCGCAATACAGGTTACGTTAAGGCGCAATACAGGTTACGTTAAGGCGCAATACAGGTTACGTTAAGGCGCAATACAGGTTACGTTAAGGCGCAATACAGGTTACGTTAAGGCGCAATACAGGTTACGTTAAGGCGCAATACAGGTTACGTTAAGGCGCAATACAGGTTACGTTAAGGCGCAATACAGGTTACGTTAAGGCGCAATACAGGTTACGTTAAGGCGCAATACAGGTTACGTTAAGGCGCAATACAGGTTACGTTAAGGCGCAATACAGGTTACGTTAAGGCGCAATACAGGTTACGTTAAGGCGCAATACAGGTTACGTTAAGGCGCAATACAGGTTACGTTAAGGCGCAATACAGGTTACGTTAAGGCGCAATACAGGTTACGTTAAGGCGCAATACAGGTTAGGTTAAGGCGCAATACAGGTTAGGTTAAGGCGCAATACAGGTTAGGTTAAGGTACGACATAGGTTAGGTTAAGGTACGACATAGGTTAGGTTAAGGTACGACATAGGTTAGGTTAAGGTACGACATAGGTTAGGTTAAGGTACGACATAGGTTAGGTTAAGGTACGACATAGGTTAGGTTAAGGTACGACATAGGTTAGGTTAAGGTACGACATAGGTTAGGTTAAGGTACGACATAGGTTAGGTTAAGGTACGACATAGGTTAGGTTAAGGTACGACATAGGTTAGGTTAAGGTACGACATAGGTTAGGTTAAGGTACGACATAGGTTAGGTTAAGGTACGACATAGGTTAGGTTAAGGTACGACATAGGTTAGGTTAAGGTACGACATAGGTTAGGTTAAGGTACGACATAGGTTAGGTTAAGGTACGACATAGGTTAGGTTAAGGTACGACATAGGTTAGGTTAAGGTACGACATAGGTTAGGTTAAGGTACGACATAGGTTAGGTTAAGGTACGACATAGGTTAGGTTAAGGTACGACATAGGTTAGGTTAAGGTACGACATAGGTTAGGTTAAGGTACGACATAGGTTAGGTTAAGGTACGACATAGGTTAGGTTAAGGTACGACATAGGTTAGGTTAAGGTACGACATAGGTTAGGTTAAGGTACGACATAGGTTAGGTTAAGGTACGACATAGGTTAGGTTAAGGTACGACATAGGTTAGGTTAAGGTACGACATA
>NW_025725903.1:90000-92500 GCF_021461395.2 Schistocerca americana
CGGCGCGCCTGCCACTGGCCGCCCCCACCAGCCGGCTGTAGCGCGTGCGCCCACGCACCGCGCGGCCAGCACGCCGGGAGGCCCCCCCTCACCGGCCGGGGACGGTCCCACCCAGCCACCGCCGCGTATCGCTTCACACCCAGATGCCATTCACGTTCGTGGGCATGGTGGGTATCGCTGGAACAACCGGTTGGTAGCTCAACCGATCGTCGCCATCACTGATTCACCTCTAGCGAGAACAACCGCACCACAACGGTTTACCAGTTGTTCATTTGCATAACGTCACCAGCAAACGTAGGCGTCCATCGCCATTTGCAAATTCAACGATTGTTGCATGCCTGTGTCAGGTGTCACGACACACTATGTCTGCCCACATACACGCAACAACATGTGCACGCTTCGCGAACACGTGGAAGGTGGCCCCCGTACGTATGCGATGTCCATTGCGCGAACGACTGTCAACCGGCCTCTGTCGCATGTCGCAGATGTGGAACGCAGTGCACCATGCTATCACGGTGTGTGAGAAGAGACGACTACGTCTGACAACACGCGCCACTACATCAACAGACGGCTCATGCTGATCGCCATCCAGGGCATACCACACTGCAATCCAGCTCTTATAGGGAGACGACACGTAGCTGAGTGCACAACATTTGGACCGCATGGTTCGCCGTTGTTGGCGCAGTCGTTGTACGGTCACATGTACCACGATGTATCATTCAGTACATGAGGACCAATGTGCAGTACAGTGTGTGATTTGGACGTACAACATCAGCGGACAGTTGACACAGGCCGTACCACAGCGTAGGCTAAGTGCTTCGCACATGCGAATGCCAATGAACAACTGCAAATGCCAATGAACAACTGCAAAGGGCATTGAGCATGTACGTCCTGCTGCCATCCACATTACAGTGTATAGCTGCAAGGTGTTTAACATGAAGCGATACACTGGGGACCGGGCAGTGCGAGTAGCAAACTATATTGCGGGGGTTGCAGTTAGGCAACACTACACTAATTTAACGCGTCGTATGACAATTACAGAGCAGGTTAAGGCCCAACGTGTGTTGGGTTAAGGCCCAACGTGTGTTGGGTTAAGGCCCAACGTGTGTTGGGTTAAGGCCCAACGTGTGTTGGGTTAAGGCCCAACGTGTGTTGGGTTAAGGCCCAACGTGTGTTGGGTTAAGGCCCAACGTGTGTTGGGTTAAGGCCCAACGTGTGTTGGGTTAAGGCCCAACGTGTGTTGGGTTAAGGCCCAACGTGTGTTGGGTTACGTTAAGGGGCAATGTGGGTTACGTTAAGGGGCAATGTGGGTTACGTTAAGGGGCAATGTGGGTTACGTTACGGCGCAATATAGGTTACGTTACGGCGCAATATAGGTTACGTTAAGGCGCAATATCGGTTACGTTAAGGCGCAATACAGGTTACGTTAAGGCGCAATACAGGTTACGTTAAGGCGCAATACAGGTTACGTTAAGGCGCAATACAGGTTACGTTAAGGCGCAATACAGGTTACGTTAAGGCGCAATACAGGTTACGTTAAGGCGCAATACAGGTTACGTTAAGGCGCAATGCAGGTTACGTTAAGGCGCAATGCAGGTTACGTTAAGGCGCAATACAGGTTACGTTAAGGCGCAATACAGGTTACGTTAAGGCGCAATACAGGTTACGTTAAGGCGCAATACAGGTTACGTTAAGGCGCAATACAGGTTACGTTAAGGCGCAATACAGGTTACGTTAAGGCGCAATACAGGTTACGTTAAGGCGCAATACAGGTTACGTTAAGGCGCAATACAGGTTACGTTAAGGCGCAATACAGGTTACGTTAAGGCGCAATACAGGTTACGTTAAGGCGCAATACAGGTTACGTTAAGGCGCAATACAGGTTACGTTAAGGCGCAATACAGGTTACGTTAAGGCGCAATACAGGTTACGTTAAGGCGCAATACAGGTTACGTTAAGGCGCAATACAGGTTACGTTAAGGCGCAATACAGGTTACGTTAAGGCGCAATACAGGTTACGTTAAGGCGCAATACAGGTTACGTTAAGGCGCAATACAGGTTACGTTAAGGCGCAATACAGGTTACGTTAAGGCGCAATACAGGTTAGGTTAAGGCGCAATACAGGTTAGGTTAAGGCGCAATACAGGTTAGGTTAAGGTACGACATAGGTTAGGTTAAGGTACGACATAGGTTAGGTTAAGGTACGACATAGGTTAGGTTAAGGTACGACATAGGTTAGGTTAAGGTACGACATAGGTTAGGTTAAGGTACGACATAGGTTAGGTTAAGGTACGACATAGGTTAGGTTAAGGTACGACATAGGTTAGGTTAAGGTACGACATAGGTTAGGTTAAGGTACGACATAGGTTAGGTTAAGGTACGACATAGGTTAGGTTAAGGTACGACATAGGTTAGGTTAAGGTACGACATAGGTTAGGTTAAGGTACGACATAGGTTAGGTTAAGGTACGACATAGGTTAGGTTAAGGTACGACATAGGT
>NW_025725903.1:102500-105000 GCF_021461395.2 Schistocerca americana
TGACCGGCAGCTCCAACGCCAGCGCCACAGAAGGACAAAACACCCACTTGGGTGCCGAAGCGAACTCTCCCAGCACAGCGCACGCGCCAACACGTCCGCACAGCTGCGATACAAACCACCTGCGAGAACCGCAGAGGCGACCGAGCAGCAGACGGCGTCGCGGCGCCGAGCGCCGGGCGGCGGCGCATCCTCAGCGCACACAGTCCTCAATCGGACCAGCACACTGCAGATGTCCACCGCGCTTCGCACCGGGCCCGCGAGGACCTACTTTGGCCGCACGGCGCCGCGTGCAGGGTGCGCCGGCGCGCAGCTGCGCCGCCTGCCGCCTCCGTCGGCCGGCGCGCCTGCCACTGGCCGCCCCCACCAGCCGGCTGTAGCGCGTGCGCCCACGCACCGCGCGGCCAGCACGCCGGGAGGCCCCCCCTCACCGGCCGGGGACGGTCCCACCCAGCCACCGCCGCGTATCGCTTCACACCCAGATGCCATTCACGTTCGTGGGCATGGTGGGTATCGCTGGAACAACCGGTTGGTAGCTCAACCGATCGTCGCCATCACTGATTCACCTCTAGCGAGAACAACCGCACCACAACGGTTTACCAGTTGTTCATTTGCATAACGTCACCAGCAAACGTAGGCGTCCATCGCCATTTGCAAATTCAACGATTGTTGCATGCCTGTGTCAGGTGTCACGACACACTATGTCTGCCCACATACACGCAACAACATGTGCACGCTTCGCGAACACGTGGAAGGTGGCCCCCGTACGTATGCGATGTCCATTGCGCGAACGACTGTCAACCGGCCTCTGTCGCATGTCGCAGATGTGGAACGCAGTGCACCATGCTATCACGGTGTGTGAGAAGAGACGACTACGTCTGACAACACGCGCCACTACATCAACAGACGGCTCATGCTGATCGCCATCCAGGGCATACCACACTGCAATCCAGCTCTTATAGGGAGACGACACGTAGCTGAGTGCACAACATTTGGACCGCATGGTTCGCCGTTGTTGGCGCAGTCGTTGTACGGTCACATGTACCACGATGTATCATTCAGTACATGAGGACCAATGTGCAGTACAGTGTGTGATTTGGACGTACAACATCAGCGGACAGTTGACACAGGCCGTACCACAGCGTAGGCTAAGTGCTTCGCACATGCGAATGCCAATGAACAACTGCAAATGCCAATGAACAACTGCAAAGGGCATTGAGCATGTACGTCCTGCTGCCATCCACATTACAGTGTATAGCTGCAAGGTGTTTAACATGAAGCGATACACTGGGGACCGGGCAGTGCGAGTAGCAAACTATATTGCGGGGGTTGCAGTTAGGCAACACTACACTAATTTAACGCGTCGTATGACAATTACAGAGCAGGTTAAGGCCCAACGTGTGTTGGGTTAAGGCCCAACGTGTGTTGGGTTAAGGCCCAACGTGTGTTGGGTTAAGGCCCAACGTGTGTTGGGTTAAGGCCCAACGTGTGTTGGGTTAAGGCCCAACGTGTGTTGGGTTAAGGCCCAACGTGTGTTGGGTTAAGGCCCAACGTGTGTTGGGTTAAGGCCCAACGTGTGTTGGGTTAAGGCCCAACGTGTGTTGGGTTAAGGCCCAACGTGTGTTGGGTTACGTTAAGGGGCAATGTGGGTTACGTTAAGGGGCAATGTGGGTTACGTTACGGCGCAATATAGGTTACGTTACGGCGCAATATAGGTTACGTTAAGGCGCAATATCGGTTACGTTAAGGCGCAATACAGGTTACGTTACGGCGCAATACAGGTTACGTTAAGGCGCAATACAGGTTACGTTAAGGCGCAATACAGGTTACGTTAAGGCGCAATACAGGTTACGTTAAGGCGCAATACAGGTTACGTTAAGGCGCAATACAGGTTACGTTAAGGCGCAATACAGGTTACGTTAAGGCGCAATACAGGTTACGTTAAGGCGCAATGCAGGTTACGTTAAGGCGCAATGCAGGTTACGTTAAGGCGCAATACAGGTTACGTTAAGGCGCAATACAGGTTACGTTAAGGCGCAATACAGGTTACGTTAAGGCGCAATACAGGTTGCGTTAAGGCGCAATACAGGTTACGTTAAGGCGCAATACAGGTTACGTTAAGGCGCAATACAGGTTACGTTAAGGCGCAATACAGGTTACGTTAAGGCGCAATACAGGTTACGTTAAGGCGCAATACAGGTTACGTTAAGGCGCAATACAGGTTACGTTAAGGCGCAATACAGGTTACGTTAAGGCGCAATACAGGTTACGTTAAGGCGCAATACAGGTTACGTTAAGGCGCAATACAGGTTACGTTAAGGCGCAATACAGGTTACGTTAAGGCGCAATACAGGTTAGGTTAAGGCGCAATACAGGTTAGGTTAAGGTACGACATAGGTTAGGTTAAGGTACGACATAGGTTAGGTTAAGGTACGACATAGGTTAGGTTAAGGTACGACATAGGTTAGGTTAAGGTACGACATAGGTTAGGTTAAGGTACGAC